>NC_140620.1:46198812-46253812 GCF_057382275.1 Copadichromis virginalis
AGAGAGAGAGAGAGAGAGAGAGATGGATAGAGAGAGATGGATAGAGAGAGAGAGATGGATAGAGAGAGATGGATAGAGAGAGAGAGGGATAGAGAGAGAGAGAGAGAGATGGATAGAGAGAGATGGATAGAGAGAGAGAGAGAGAGAGAGTTGGATAGAGAGAGAGAGAGTTAGAGAGAGAGAGAGAGAGAGAGATGGATAGAGAGAGAGAGAGAGAGAGAGAGGGAGAGATGGATAGAGAGAGAGAGAGAGAGAGAGAGGGAGAGAGAGAGAGTTAGAGAGAGAGGGATAGAGAGAGAGAGGGATAGAGAGAGAGAGAGAGATGGATAGAGAGAGAGGATAGAGAGATGGATAGAGAGAGATGGATAGAGAGAGAGAGAGAGGGATAGAGAGAGAGAGAGAGAGATGGATAGAGATGGATGGAGAGAGAGAGAGAGAGAGAGAGAGAGAGAGATGGATAGAGAGAGAGAGAGAGAGAGATAGATAGATAGAGAGAGAGAGAGAGAGAGAGATAGATAGATAGAGAGAGAGAGAGAGAGAGAGAGATGGATAGAGAGAGAGAGAGAGAGAGAGAGAGAGATGGATAGAGAGAGAGAGAGAGAGAGAGAGAGAGATGGATAGAGAGAGAGAGAGAGAGATGGATAGAGAGAGAGATAGAGAGAGAGAGCGAGAGAGAGAGAGAGAGAGCGAGAGAGATGGATAGAGAGAGAGAGAGAGAGAGAGATGGATAGAGAGAGAGAGAGAGAGATGGATAGAGAGAGAGAGAGAGAGAGAGAGAGAGAGTGGATAGAGAGAGAGAGATGGATAGAGAGAGATGGATAGAGAGAGAGAGAGAGAGAGAGAAGAGAGAGACTCACACATACAGACACATGATGGGAAAATCTATAATCCTTCAAGATTACAGATTTTCCCATCAGGATTGATTAGACGTTTGCACATCCATCTGAGGAAAAAATATCTATTGACAAACGGTCAGACAAACGTTACATGTTGTCGGATCAAAAGGGTAAAAGTAAAGGTTATAAAGACTGTACGTATGTAAAATGTAACCTTTTGTTTATGTGCCTGCGCAGAGCCAATGATTTGGAGAGTCATGAGACTGACGCTGAGGTGTAAAATGCAGATGTCTGAAGTGTGAAAATGTTCCCTGGCACAGACTGTGGTGTTTGGTTGCAGGTTTTTTCACGCACAAAATGGTACCGGTTTCCAAAATTGAGAGTATATGTTCATATAGACGGTAGTGAGTTCGGGGCACGATGTGAGAACGTTTATCAGAGGGAAAGTGTGTTTTTTAGGAAAACTGAACTAGTTCTTATATAGCGCTTTTCTACTCTAGCTGAGGACTCAAAGCTAACCACATAAAACACTCTTGGCCACTGTATTCAAGATGGCGGGGCAACGCAAACTACATATATTTATTCACCTTGATTTTATTTGTTTAGCGCTAAATCACAAGAACAGTCACCTCAAGGCCCCTTTATAAGTAGAATTTTTTTTATATCAAATAAACTAAAAAACAAACTACTGTTTGTGCTTTTAATGTGATGTATGAATATATGAATAATGTAAGAGCATACCCTCTTGCTTTATTATTGGTGGTGTGGAGTGCCCAGATTTTAGATGCTAGTGTCAGTGGCCAACCCTTGTGAGGTTTGTTTTAAACTCTGTAACTTTCACCCTTTAAAGTTTGTGAGAGCTTTTGAGTCTAATAGCAAAACATGTTATGTAAATGAAACAATTTTTTTAGTGTTTTACCAGCTGTGAATTTTTGCAGGTACATACAATTGATAAAGAATGAATCACCTTGGCAATAAAAATGGCAGCTTGTGTCTGACAGTTTTTAATTCAGGTCACAAGAAAGCCAATATAAGTCGTTAACTACTGTACTCTATATTACCGCCAGCTATGCAGCTGGGCGTGGCATCACCCCGTTGACACGACGGACCGCGGCTTTGATGGAGCAACCTGACCTATAGCCCCGTGTCCTACACCGCTTGGCACGACCCGCTCATTAGCAGGTTCAAGGGTCCAAACCTGCCATCTGTCCCCGAGCTAAGGTTCAGAGAGGCCCCCACTGTGCCCCATTGCACTCTCGTAGCCCTCCCAGCAGAGATGCCAACTAACAGAAGGTGACATTCCAACTTTCTGACTCTCTCTCTCGCTCGACTTCAGGTAAGGTTTATTCTAAGAAAGCTTGGATCCAAGTGAGGCGTCACTCTGCCGACAATAACTACAGAAAGAGGTGGGGAGAGTATTGTGCGTTTGTTTACAATGTGAAAACGCATTGTAAGGGTTAGGGTTAGTGTGAGAGTCTCAATTCGGCTGCATCTGGCTTTGAACGCCTCACCGTGCGCTTGTGTGCATGCTCACACTCCCTGCAAACATTTGCTTATACCCACTGGCAGTCTGACGAGAACGGGCAGAAATAAACAGACTTTTTTTCCTCCCCTCTTTTTTTTTCAGAAGACTTTTTTTAAGGGGGGGGGGGAAGGAGGGGTACTGATACTTGATAGAGATATGCAATGACAATGTTCACTCCTCTCCTCTAAAAGTCACACCGGTACGAAGAAGGGGAGCGGGATGGAAGGAGGAGGATCAAGACTGGTGGGAGGAAAGAGTGAGGGATGGCAGACAGTGCTGCATCTCTCATGTCAGAGCCTAAAGTCTGACTAGTGCCGACACTCACTGTCACCCAGACTGAAATTAGGATGGGCTTTGACAGCCATAAATCAGGGCCGAAGCAACTGCAACCGATTATAAATGAATTCCACCATTTAATCACTTTTAATCTCTGTTCTCTACAGGTACATTTTTTATCATCCGGTCTTAAACTGAAATGAGATCTAATGAAGGATGTCGGTGTATTTATGAGGACGCTCGTATTAAACAGAGTAGAAAAATCGAGGTCAGGGTATGTAATTCAAAATGCTCTAAAAGATCCATTTTAGACATTTTTTTTTATTCTTGGCTTTTTCTTGATGTCACTATGAGCACAGCTGCCCCGCCCACCTTTTGGCTACGAGGAGAAGCCAATCACCAGAAAGTTGGTGTAAATGAAAGGCTGGGAGAGCTAAAACAGTTTATGATAAATAAATTGTACAGTGTTTATTTATCAGATAAAATACGTTAAATATCACCGTTATTATTGGCCGGCCCGGAAACAGCGGGGGTGTCCAAATTCAGAGGCTGCTTAGGACCCGGCCTTCGCGGTCTAAATTAAGCCGGGTAGTACGTCACAGGCTCCCTCGGTGGAGTGAAGCTCTGCCGTCTGCTCCTTGCTATCTAAAATATAACCGGGCGCTGGCGTAAACTCTCGACCGTCTCACACTTCTGTTTAATCATTTTCTGTTTGACGTTTATTCAGCTGTGTGAAAACCCTGGAAGAACCCTCCCGAGGGATTAATAAAGTTAAATTTAATTTAATCTAATCTAATAACTTTAATCTCAGCCAAACCGATTTACTCACGAACAAATAAAACAGTGAAAAAGCCAAACAATAACATTTTTAAGTTATCAAAGTGACTTATACATGTTTAACCTGAGTAGCAAAAGACCGCGGGGGTTTGAAGTCGGCTCATATATCTGAAGTTTACACAGCTACATTCTCACCTGAAAATATGCTAAAAGTTTTTTTGCAACCCAGAAAGAGAAATAAGAGTGATATTAAAACTAAGTATCTGGAAACTGGAATTGGTTGGGCTGCGCTATGAATTCTGCGATATGGTTTTTCAATTTTGTTGTCCGGGTGGAAAATCGGGAGAAATTCGGGAGAATGGTGGCTCCGGGAGATTTTCTGGAGGGGCACTGAAATTCGGTATTCTCCTGGAAAAATCGGGAGGGTTGGCATGTATGGTTGTGGCAACATCACTAACCTTGTGAAACACCTCAGAGTAAATCATATCACAGAATATGACGAGCGTATTGAGGCGAACTGAAAAGGAGGACAGGGGCAGGTGCTGCTAGGGCGAGACAGACCTCTCTCACGGAGTCCTTTAGTGCTGCAGGCAGGCAAGGTGTTCAAATAGGCACAACTTTAGTTTTTTTATTTCTATATGATGAACCCTGCATTATTAAGTGATAAGAACAAGTAATCTGATGTCCTGTAATCATTATCATGCTATAATTTGAGATACAATAAATAAAATAAAGTATCGGTATCGGATCAGTATCGTCGATACCACCCTGAATATTACTTGGTATCGATCGGAAAGCAAATCAGTGGTATCGCACATCACTACTATTAATCATGGAAAGATAGATTCCAAAATTAAATATAAATATATAAAATAAAAATATACAGCTGGTCCCCAGGTAAATAGGTGTAAGGTAAATAGCAGCACAATTTTGATTATACTGAATTCACCACCCTGATATTTGCTTTCCATGACTGCAAAGTCATAGATGCATATATGTAACAATACATAGCATAAAAATACAGCTTTTTGTTGTTGTTGTTGTTGTTCTCTTTTTTTTTTTCTTTTACTAAATTCAGCTGTAAGAATTTTAACTTTTATAGAGAAAGGATAAGACCCGTCTTGATCTGACTTTATTGTACAGGTTTTCAGGGAAAAAAAATTTAAGTGATATTTTGGTGGCTTTAATGCACCTGCATGTGGAGATATCACTCTACATAAACATAATATGTGTCAATAGTAGATTATTTATTTATCAGCAGTTTGTCCTATATAAGACCTCTGATTCTGATTGGATATAAGAATCATTGGTCGTGGTCATGTGACCCATCACATGTGATTTAAGGTGTCACCCTGCTGTCAGATCAAAATGTATTAATAAGGAAATTCTCCAGTTTACAGACCTGTAATTCTTTTCTATGTTAATTTTATTCTGCCCTGCACCTGCCCCCACATGTTGGTAAGGATGGATTTTTTTCTTGTTTTTAAAGTCCAGGCAATACAAGAAATTACTGATTTGACACATTCTGCCTCAAAGTCAGGCCGTCTGTTCGACACTTCCTCTCAGTCTCCTCGTTTTGTCTTGAAACCAAACATGTCTGGTTATTCTCTGTCACAGGCTAATGAACAACCAGCACAACCATTTGACTATTTTCAATCAGTTTGGGAAACAAACATGTTTTCCTCTGGTTTTAGTTTTGTCTTGTGCGTCTTTAACTTGTCTCTATATTGTACTGTACTCCACAAACGTGACTCAAGTCATTGTGTTGCTGCAGTCTTACTTCTGACCTGAACCACTAGGGGCCAGTAACAGAACATCTGATCAAGATGTGTGCAGCATTTCGACAATACAATGTCAGTATGTACCTTGACACTTCTCACAGTTGGACAGTTCAACAGAAACATGCTATTTCCAAAGTGATTTACTGAGATACACAAAGGCGCCCTGACAGCAAAGAGTGTTTTGTTCACGGGTAATAGGTATAATTCATTGTCGAATCCAGTTCATAATCTCATAATAAAAAATCATAGTGTCTACCTTAATATTTATGATAGACTGTGCTGCAGGGTGAAAACAGCCCTCCTCTCCGGTTTCTGCAGCTAGGCCTGATGATGTGAAGGGATTATTGCGGCGAGGAAGGAAGAGAAGAAATAAACCACGGCATTAATGTTGTGTTGCAAATGACTTCACCTTTGATGCCTCTCCTGTGAGCATTCAACACAGCCACCTCTCTCTCTCTCTCTCTCCTGCTTTTTCTCTGGTGACAAACTCCAGCCTATATGTGAAGTTTCTATAGCAACCCTGTTGCCAGCATGATTTCATCAGTTAATTTCCCCATAGGCTGTCTGACAAAGTGAGAAAAACAAAAAAGACTTTGGGCATCAGGTTGACTTTGCGGGGGTGAGGTCTGCTTCTCGAGTTCCACTTCTACTCAGTGTTTAATTTGCTAAATGACTGTCACTGCTGAACTGTAACCATTGGGAACCAATCGGAGAGTGAGATAACCGTTTTCGATCAACTTAATGACCTCACATTCAGAGCGCCGAGGCACGCTGTCACCAGGTGGCACTCTTTTTCTTTTTTTTTAACTTTTCAATATCACAGCAGTGAAAGCAGTCGCAGCAATGGCAGCAAGGTTGGAAAATGTGTGTTAGGACTCCTGAAGGCAGCGATGCCCCGTCCATCACCTCTTCCCAGGAAGCTCACAGACAGAATGTCTTGAACAGTCAACAGGAAAAGCCAGGTGTTTGAGTGAAGAGGACAGAGCACAACCTGCCTTGTTAATGTCTCCCTGACAGTGGGAGATGCCTAATGTGGGTGGAACACACACAGCCTCGGCTTTGATGGGCATTCGAGGGGGCCGCTCACACGGCTGGAAATCCGGCAGCTTTTAGGCTCTCACTGTGGCCCTAGAGGTCTTTGGAAATGTCAATCATGTGCCCTTGGACCCACATGCTGGGACCTGGGCTTTGCTTTTCACCGGTCCCTGCAATTCTCTTGCAATCAAAAGACCTCAGTGGCCCAGTTCATCGCGTTGGCATTACGAACTGCCTGGAAAGCCTTCTTCAAGTAATCATAATTTAGAGAATCTTGATGGCTGGTCGCCTTGATGAAGTCTCCTTCCCAGTAAAATTATAGTTAAAAAGAAACGTTAACTTTCAGGACTACTACGTGCCAATCCTTGTACTAGTAAAAGTTTTGTCTGTGGGGAAATATGCAAATTGCCTTCATGCAGAGCGTGAAATAAGCAGACTGATAAACCTCATATCTTTCTGTTAATAAGATAATGTAGTCCTATGATAAACAGCTTGCCATAAAGACTGTAAACAGGTGAAAACTTTGAATATGCCTTTTAAAAATGAAATACATCTGCCAGCATTCCATAATGTTATATCATCTTTCTTTTATGCATACAAAGGCCCCACAAGCTATAGTTTTATGGGTGGCGATAGGCTGGACTTGAGTATTAAGTTGAGATTTCTTCACCTTTGTAAAGATCCAGGAAAATTCTATTCAATTTTATTTATTTATATAGTACAATCAATCACAACAACAATCGCCTCAAGGTGCTTTATAGTGTAAGGTAGACCCTATAATAATACATACAGAGAAAAGCCCAACGATCACACGACCACCTATGAGCAAGCACTTTGGCGACAGTGGGAAGGAAAAACTCCCTTTTAACAGGAAGAAACCTCCGACAGAACCAGGCTCAGGGCTGTGCTACGACACAGTTGGGGTGAGAAAACAAAAGCAAGTGCCCCCATAGAGGTGTCCCTTATTTCTAGTGTTCATGCTAAGCTAAGCTAAATGGATATTTCACACTTAAAATAATTTTTTACACATATAAGCTGATTGATACAGCTGTCTTACCTTTCAATGAGAAGATACAGCAACGTGACCGTTAGCTTACACTGGAAATAGGAGGAAACATTGATTTCTGCCAGCACTCTCTCACTCTCATTCATTTTATATTAGTTTTATTTCATTCTTAAAAGCTAGAAATTGTTCATTTATGGGGCCTATATGCTGGACTACTTCTGGACCACGAACAGAAACTTTCTGACTGTTATTATTCATGACTTTATGACTCTAGATAAATAAAACCTAATAGTGAGAGGTAAACTGTGATTTCCAGTTGTCATCTTGCATCATTACACTGTTAGGCTGCTAGCCTCCATGCTAACATAAGCTAACTCTTTTCTTTATGCTACTATAAGCTAGCTCTTTACTCTTTAGGTGACTAAAGGAAATCACTGATTAAATATTGCATCTACATAGTTTTAGGCCTGTTGAAAGAAATATCTTTGGGATGTTATATTCTTTGAGATGATGATTATTTATCTTTTCAGAGGAGAATTGTCAGACTGGTTTGGGCTGATAGCAAGGCAAGGGAAACGCAAATAACTACTTGTTACAACCAAAGTATGCAAAACAGAATCTCAGAATGCACAACGCTTTGAAGCAGATGGTCTCCAGCAGCAGAAAACCACACTGCATGCCACTCCTATCAGCAAATAAGAGAAAACTGACGCTACAATTCAAACAGACACGCTAAAACTGGATAGTAGAAGATTGTAAAAATGTTGGCTGCTGCAACAACTGGAAAACGACATGATTTAGAAATAAAATCATGGATCTATCCTGCCTTGTATCAGCACTTCAGGCTGCTGCTGGCTGGTGGTTTTGCTTGGCACACTCCCGATCTCAATCAAACCCAGCGCCTTTGGGATGTGGTGCAACAGGAGATTCACATCATGGATGCTGACAAATCTGCAGCAACTGTGTGATGCTATCACATCAATATGGACCAAAATGTCTGAGGATTGTTTCCAGCACCTTGTTAAATCTGAGCAACATAGGATTAAGGCTGCTCTAAAGGAAAAAGGTACTAGCAGCGTGTACGTTATAAAGTGTCTGGCGAGTGCATGCAATAAAATGATCACAGAGATTGTCCACATGCAGCAGAGGAATTAGAAATCCAACAAGCTGATTATAGTGAAGTTCTGACATTGAAACAAATGGTTAATGTTTAGCAACACACAGAAATCCTGCCTTAAATGGCATCGTTCTTAATGTGTCCTTGCATATGCAACCATCCTCAGGTTGAAATGTCCCTCACCAATAATAGCATATTGCATTTGAAACCACCTTGGAAATTATTACAAGAGTATTAAGGTACTGGTAAAAAAGAAACCTCATACACCCACATGCATTTTAAAAGAAAATGCTTTTAAAGCCTCTGTCATAAACTAAACTTACAAACATTTTGATACTTGAGAAAAGTGGCTGCCAGGTTGAAATGCACCAGTAATCCAAATCCAAATGCAGACCAATATTTGTTGCGTTATTGATTTTGCCCTGCTCTTTATTTTTTTATGAGCTTTCCAATTTTCCTGTAAGTTGACAAGAAGAAACATTTATTTGGTTGTGTATAATCACCGAAGCGGCTATTTGTTTCCCCACATATAACCCAAAGTAATCTGATTTATTACAGCTCAATCATTTTATCTATGGCTGGAAACATCAGTCTGGCTCTTGTCACAGCAGATACGACCTAATAAGTTCAGGTAAGAGCAGCCAGACGCTCAGGTAGATATTGATTTGCAGTTCTAATAAACAGCTAAATGTTTGCCTAAAAGTTACTGCTTGGCACACTGAAAGCTGGAAATACAAGTATCCAATATTAGAAATGGCATTTTTTAAAAGAATTGAATGTTTAACCAGGGGCATGTTCTGTAAGTAATAAAAAATGTTTTTCAGGTCCTGCCTGAGGAATCTGGAAATGAAACGTGAACATTTAGCTGGCATTAACAAAGTTTGTTTTTCAGAAGTTTGTTTCATTAGAGACTTTCTTTTCCTTTCTCTAAGCACAATCAATTATACTGAGATCCACCTTTTTAGAGCAGCTAACTTTTTAACAAAAGAAAAGTGAGGAGGAAACTTTAGCAGTCATGCTGTCCATCTGCTTTTTTTTTTTTACCTTTATTTGGGCAAAGATAATTTTTGCCTGTGAGCTGCTGCTGCTGTTTTGTCCTTGAGAAACAGCTGCCAAGGTGCCAAATTACTTCCTGATGAAAAGTTAGTGATGTTGATTCCTCCTTATATACACTAACGTCATTTTATCTTTAAAAATGGATCAAATGTGAAAGAGACTGTGAAGTAAAACTATGCTGCTTTTGAAAGATTCAGCACTGAGGTTGCAGGTTGATATATTTATGCTGTGTACGTCCAGCTGTTTATTAATGTAAGAACGGCCCTTTATAATGCACTAGCTGCTGTCAGAAGCACCAATTAGTAAGAGCTGTACCTCAGAAAGAGGTTAAGCTTGCCATTCATCTTCTGGACTGTTCTCAGTAGGAGCTGTTTCTAGAGTCCAATAAAAGTCTGCTGTATTTCGAGGTATCTGCCTCCACTATTCAAAGTCCCCTGACTCCTTTGCCTGCGAAAGGGCCTAAATATAATCATATCGAGCCGTGACAGCACTCCAAACCGAGCAGAACAGACTAGACTAAAATGGCATCAATAATATTTCAGACAAAAAAAGAGGTGGTGGGGTAGGAAGCAGAAAAGCTCCTTAAACTTTTTAACATAAAAATCCACCACAATTCAATCGTCTCATCCAGATGGGTCGGTCACGCCAGGTGAAAGCTCTGACATTGTCAGCGGCTCATCAGAAGAGAACCTGCGCCCGCGTGCTTTCACCCGTGCGGCCTTGACACGCTGTCATCTCCGTCTTTTCGAATGCGGATGGACCTGCCACTCAGCGCGCCCCGCCGCACGTCAATCACTCATTTCAGCCACACATTAATGACCCTCATTATGGAGCGCGACCATATGGCACGGCGCTCTTTGTGTCTGTGGGAGCGCATTTGCCTAACGCAGCCACGCGTCTGCTCCGCCGTTCCTGAAAACAGATTGCGCCGGGGGATGAGGCCAAGCTCTTGGTCACCTCCCTTAGAATCTCATTGCTGTGTTTACGCTGACAGAGGAAATGTGGCCGTGGAATGGTGGGGGCAACCGTAATGGAGTCTTTGCATCTGCTCCAGAATGTCATCCAAGATGTCCCCTTCTGTCCAGCAACAGCAGGAGAGCGAGGAGCGTGTGTGCATGTGTGAGAGGCTGAAGAAGACCCACTAGAAGCTTCTGAACGATACCGAGGGTGCAAGTCCATGTGAAGTTGTCACCCGTTGAATATTAAAAGTGTCCGTCTTCATGAATGTCATCAGACCTAGATGACATTCATGAAGATGGTTGGTTCTGTCGGGAGATAACAGATCAAATTTACACTGCACAGATAGTGATTTGGAGACGGGTCAGCACAGAGACCTGTGTATCTTTTGGGTATAGCCGCAGTTACCAAGTCTAGCTGCTTTGCAGCTCGCTGTCAATTTCCACTCTAAGAGATCATGGAACATAAAAATAAAGCTTTTGCTGGGAAATAACACAAATAAGTGGTTGTACAACAAACTGCCAGATATCTCCACGGCAGCCCTAATTAAGGGATTGGACATATGGCTCCAAAAACATGGCTCTTTGCATTCTTGCAGGAGAGTAGGGCTGCTCAATTAATCGAATTTTAATCACGATTACGATCTGGGCTTTCAACGATCATTAAAAATGACTGAGCCGATTATTAGCCCCTCCCTCATTTATCCGCGACACCTTAAAGGCCGGTCCGTGAAAATATTGTCGGGCATAAACCGGTCCGTGGCGCAAAAAAGGTTGGAGACCGCTGATTAAGAGGACCCGAGGGAAGCTCGGAAAGCTAAGCAGGAGTTATTTGGAGAGGAGAGTGACTGCTGTTGGTTGAAAAGAGAGGTAAAAAAAAAAAAACTTCAGTGGTGTTGCACACTATTTTATATTATTTTTTTAAAGTCATTGTTAACCCTTTAAAGCCGGTCAGAGCAGCACGCTCCGTTTTGCGTAACTATTTTTAAATCCCTGTAGAACCTGAACCGTGTAAGCTAGCGCAATAATTTGTTTTGCATATGAAACCGGAGGAGTTGTACTTACATCTGATGCCATCAGCTTGTCCTCGGTCACGGTTTCCTTCCACATATAGCTTTGCAAAAATTGCATAAAAAGCGCTTGCAGGAACAAAAACATAATACTCCAGAAACAGGCTTTGCCGATCCATCAGCTGTTCGTAACACTTCCCACAGTGAAATGATGCACATGCTGTTTTCTTTGCAAATTTGCATCATAGGATTGTTTTTTGTTTTTCCTGCAGTATATAAAAATTGCTGTATCTCCAAAATAAAACTATGAAGACACTCAAAATAAATTTCCTGTTGTTGTAAACTATTTTTTGCAACTTTATTGTATTTAAAGTTTTGAGGGATAAACCTCTTAAATTTCTCCAAGTAGAAATATATGTAAACAAAACAAAAGCGATTTTCAATTTTTTTTGTAGTTTATTGCACTTTTTTTGCAATTTATGTAATTACTATGGATTTAATGCATACATAGTATTAAAATATGGGTTATAACAGTTGTATTGATGTATAGCAACTTGAAATGCTCCCACAAATGGCACTACAGCATGTAAAAAAAAATAATATAAGCTCTGGTGGACTTGGTTCTATAGTACCCGTTGCCTACTGGTGGTGGTCAGAGGGCCCGGTGGCGCCAGTGTCAGGCAGCCTCGCCTCTGTCAGTGCGCCCCAGGGTGGCTGTGGCTACAATGTAGCTTGCCATCACCAGTGTGTGAATGTGTGTGTGAATGGGTGGATGACTGGATATGTAAAGCGCTTTGGGGTCCTTAGGGACTAGTAAAGTGCTATATAAATACAGGCCATTTACCATTTACCATTTAGGTCTTAAAGGGTTAAATAAATATCGTCAAATAATCGTGATCTCAATTTCAGTGAAAATAATCGTGATTATCATTTTTGCCATAATCGAGCAGCCCTACAGGAGAGTGCAACGAGCAGATCAATACCACTCTCATGCCTGTGCGATTAGTATGAAGCAACAGCTGGAGGGTGATAGCTAGGTTATAGCAAAAGTTTAAAAGAAAAATGTGTCTGCACATACCTGTGAGGCTCAGTAATTAACAGGATGTGTGTCCTTTGTGGTTTTCAGGGTGTCACATAGTTTGCAGAGTCTCGACTGGTTGCTTACGAACCAAATGTGACAAAAGTTGAGGAAGTCACTGCAGCCGACAGCCTTTAAGCCAAGCTCCACTAATTGTCTCCAGTGGGCTCCAGTTCAGCACCTACTACAGAAACACCGCGTGGCATCAGTCTACTCGTCTAATTCAAGAAACCAATTCGACATAAAATATCAAACCGTTCCCTCAAAGCCTAAAAAGACTTTGGATTTTGACCATCACAGCAAGATTGGCATTGCAATTCAGACAGTAAAGGCTAAATGATGGCAGGCTTATTCTGAATTTAACCGGTCGTTGCAGATCGCTGACTCTCCCTGAGCCTGGTTCTTTTTAAACGGGAGGTTTTCCTTCCCACCGTTGCCAAGTGGGTTCATTTAATTGCTTTAGTTGTATTGTTGTAGGGTCTTCAGCAGAGATGGGCAGTAACGCGTTACTTGTAACCTGATTAACCTGATTACTTTTTCAAGTAACGAGTAAAGTAAGGGATTACTATTGCAAAAACGGTAATTAGATTACCGTTACTTTCCCGTAGGAACGCTGCGTTACTGCGTTACTAAAACCGTGATTTTTTGCAAGAATGTCTCAAGTGCCACGTTCGTGACAACAGCTGTGTGCAGATCAACAGTGGATCACATATCGATTGTGGGAGAGAGTATGAGCGTGCAGCGTTTAAAGCGTGGAAGTACTGACCTTACTTTGAGTTTGATTCCATAAAAAGTGACAAAAACGACGTAATGGGAAACTCAGAGAAACTCGCGGATCCTTCAACTGACCGCGGCACACCTGCACCAGGATAAACCTCCGCCTACCTCAGTCCTGCTTTACAGGTGAAAATAGAGCAACAGGACCGCTGAGTCTTTGACTTTAGTTATTTTCTGCTGTGTTTTACTTGCATCTATTTGAAAGAGTGAGTGTAAACACAAAAAATATTTTATTTTATGTGCTGGAATGTGCAGAAAATAGGTTTAAATGTTAAACTAATTTATTCCAGTCAGAGAATGTTGCATATAATTAAATTTTTGCTTGAGGCATAAAGTTAAAAGATTAAAACTAATAAAACAAGTTAAAAAAAGAGACTTTTCCATTTGATTACATTTTGTATGATGGATTATGCAGAAAAAGTCGAATTGGGCTGAAAGATCTATCGCTTTATCACCTCTTCAGGTTGTAAATCGTGTTTTTAAAAAGTAACTAAGTAACTGAGTAATCAGTAAAGTAACGGGATTACTTTTGGGGGAAGTAATCAGTAATTAGTTACTGATTACTTTTTTCAAGTAACTTGACCAACACTGGTCTTCAGCGCTTAAATAAAACTGAAGTGAAAATAAAAAATGAGCTAAACTTGAACGCCTATTTTTTATCCATTGATATCTTATGTCAGTCTATTGCGAATAAAGATGGAGTACCCACCATGTTTTTGCTACCACTGAATCTAAAAGCAATGATAACTTCTGAGGACTGTAATTCAAAAGGTCAGAGAGGGAACGAGGCCCTGGCAGCTCCTCGGGGCTTTGGGAAATCTAGCCTATGAAGAGATGCTTTTTAGATCTTTTCAACTGAAAAGCAAAGAAGTCTTTTAAAGTAGTAAGAAGTACTGATCTACTGGGTTAATGGTAGTAACTTTCAAAAGTGGGGAGAAAGTGAGGTTCAGATCCTTTGCAAAACTCAAATACAGCCTTGGCTTGTCAATAATGAAGCACACGCAGGAGAAAGAGTGGTCGGGGACCTTGAGTATACCTCGGTCTGTGTGTGTGTGTGTGTGTGTGTGTGTGTACAGACAGTTTCAGAAAGAGAAAATCCACAGCTCACACACTGCGAGGCTCCACTTTTACCTATTTATTGCACCAGGAGAAATGTGATGTTTGGAGCACACCTGCTCTTCCTGAGAGGAAACCGTTTTCCCTGAGGTTGTGAGGGCCTCCCGGAGGCGTGTCTACTTACGGCTCCAGCTGGTTCCCCGGATGGCACACCTGCTTCTCGTCACCAACCGCTCACCTGCAATATATGAGGAGCGGCTCATCTGCCTACTTTCTCATTTCAAGGTTGGCCTTTCTTCCTTTGCATTTAGTTGCTGGTATTTACCTCCAGCTGTTTTTCTTCTGAGCCACCAGTCAGTCATAAGCCAGCTTCACCTCTGGAAACTCACTGGCCGTTCTTTTCACACCACTTTAACGTTGGCCTGCTCTTCTCAGATCGGTCGATGCCTTCGAGTCCATTCTTTAAGTTGATTAAAATTCCTGAACAGAGTAGTTAGTTGGCTGTATGCATTCTGCACTTTCGGGTCTGCCAGTTCTTACTGAAATCATGACCTTTGGTTTCATATTCTGCTTTTTCTTTTCATCCTGTCTAATGCAGCTTTAAGTGACATGGCATTGAAAGTACCATATAGAGTATCTGATCTGTATTTCTGTACAATGAGAGCGATTATGAGGAACACCATTTCTTGGTTTTGATAATAACTGCAGGCAGGGGAGAAAAAAAATGATTTCCTGGTAATGTTTTGCTTTTTCGGTGAATTTCTGCTTCCTTGAACAATCTTGATGTAAAATGGAAAGATGTCTAACGAAGCAGGATTCAGGCCCATTGTGGCCTCACATAATGACTCATTGGTAAGGCCGCTCGCTCTCAAGGAGCTTTTGCTTTGCCATACCTATTTTTCCTCTCTGTCTCGTAATGACCCCTATTTGTCTCCTCATATCCATCTAATGCTGCTTTCTCATGGTGATTTGTGCAAACTGTTGCTCGTTTTTCACTCAAATGTTTAAAAAAGCAAAAAAAAAAGTACTTCCTTTGACTGTGCGCTACGATTGTGGTTATTTTAAATAGTTATTTTTCTGAGAAAGACCAGTTGGACAGTTCCAATTCCCTGTCTATTAATAATGAGGCTCTTATTCACCCGTCTTTAAAGACATTTTTAAAATAAAGGAAATATGAGAAATTAACATCCCCCCCCACCACCACCACCACCCCCGTCACATCAGACAGAGCTTATCTGAACCACCTAATGAGAAGTTGGGTTACGATTACTGTTGACTTGCACCTCGTGATGCCACCGGGGTGTTTATTTATAGAAACACAGAGCGAATGTTACACATTTCTCTCCTCTCTGTCTCTCTTCACTTGGCCCTATCCTCAGAGACAACTTCGTGCAGAGGAGCATCGCCTCCTCTTCTCCGCTGTCAATGTATTCCAGTGATGTGGGATGCCAAGTGGGCTGGAGCACAGCAATCAAAGCTGGTAGAAACACAAACAGCCAGCTGCAAAGCCGGGACCAAACAAACACACCCCGCTTTTGCAAACCTCTCTTTCCCTCTAAGCCGAGAGCCATTGTGCACGGTTTCAGGTGATCCGTTTGACAAGCTAAGTGGTTTGATTAACTGTCTAACTAGAGAGGTTAAGATAAGAACATGCACAGGTTGCAGCAGTCAGCGAATGGCTCTAAAAATGTGGTCTGGGTTGATAACGAATAACAGGACTCCGAAAAGCAATTATTGGGGATAATTTGAGAAAAAGTAGTTAGTTGCTATTGCTGCTTTGCTTCAGTTTTTTCCTGCACCGAGTAGAAAAAAGTCTTATGCTTGCAAATAATCATCACACCAGAATTAGAGATTTGAGATCTTCTTCAGAGGCTTCAGTTGAACTTCTTACTGTCCCATAAGGCGGTGAGGGGATTTTCTGTCTTTCTCTCTCGCTCTCTGCTGCAATCCACCGTACACAAAAACATGAAACATAAACACGATGACGAGACGCAAAGAAAATTGAAGACGTTGTTTTGACAATGCTTTATTTCACCCCAAGAAAGCATGAAAGGCGATACCATCAAAATCCATCACAATCAGGTGGCAGAGCGAGCGTTTACTGCTTCGCACTGCTGATGCTGTCGGATCGAAAACCTTTTCTTTACTCCTGCTCCTCGAAAGCTGAAAAAGAAACTGAAAACACACATCAGTTAATTTTCTTTTTTACCTACAGGCATATACGAAACCTCTATAAATAAATCAGTCACTCAAGCGTGAGGCGTCAAGAACAAAAACATTAAGCTTGTCACTCCGGTTGATGCTGGGATTTGGGGGCAACGGAGCTGAAGTCGGTCACTTGAGCGTCTTTTTCTTGGGCCTCTTGTTTCTTTGCATCCTTCAGATGCTTTGCGACAACTCGGGGCGACGAAGAGAGAAGTCATGCTGAATCCCAAAAAGTACACGCTTGCCCAGAGTTGCTGACTTGTGGGCTCTGCAGAAGGGTTAGAGCAGGCTTTTGCCAAAATTCATCTAGTCTGCAGAGTCTCTCAAGCGAATATTTGGTGTGGTGTCTGTGTGGACTTCCACTGAGTCTGCTAGTCTGTACTAGTGAGATTTCTCACAGTTCACTGCTCTGCTGATATGATCATAAAAGACACCAGGTGATAAAGACTTGCTCTTGTCTTTGAAATAAGGTCTGGAACAAGGTCTTCAATCCTTGCTGACAATGGCAGGGAGCTCATCTGGTCGTGAACTCTCTAGATGACAATCAAAATGTCTGGAAGTTGCTGCTAATTCATTTTGACAGCTCTGTATTACAATTTCATTCAAATGCTTTCTCTTGAAAGCAAAAGCCCAGACAAGGGAGAAATCCTTTGAGTATAACCTCTTGAAGATTTGATTATGACCAGAGAGATTATGAGAGAGAAACAGCAGTGAATCCTGAATAGGAATTCATGGAGAAGTCTGTACCGCCAAACATGATTTGTCCATGCCTTCAACAGCCAGTCAGCAGCTCAAATGGATAACAATTTTGTTTTTGCACTGATGCTGCTGATAATCACTGTTTTAATTATTCGTTGGCAGGAATATCGTATCCTAAACTGAAAGCCAACACACAAAAACATGCATAAACATGCTAATTTATTCCTGATATTATCACAATTAAACAGCAGATTCAATTGAATCTGCTGTTTAATTGTTTAACCATACGGTAAAAAAATACATTTTTCCTGGCCAAAATATATTTCAAATATATGGTAAATATATTTTGTATTTGTGATGCTCCAAAAAAATATATTTTTGAAATTGAAAATATATTTCTTTCAAACCAAAATACATTTCAAAACATATTTTAGGGTGAAGAAAATACATTTCCAACCTTACAGTAGAATGTATATCAAAGTATCCTTTATTTAAAATATATTTAGTGCAATAATGATGATAATGATAACAATACTAAAAGTAACATGTTTTATGCACATCTGCAAAAAACAGTTGGATTCAAACAAAACAGAGTCAAAGGTCTATCACGAATTAGGTTGCTTATTCATTTGCTTACAGTATTTCACATTACACAATATCTCACTATAATGTAGCGTTCATTGACTTTGAAATTATCTGTCAGTGATACAGTAAACAAGATACAACAACTGCTATGTACACTTTAGTTTTTGACAATATATACAATTTAGTACTTAAAGGAACACACTCCACTGTTTTGGAAATAGGCTCATTCTCCATCTCCCTCAGAGTTAAAAATGCAGCGTCTTCTTTCTAGATCCGTACGTTAATAGGGCTCTGGAGCGTGATCTTACGGGATGGGGCGTAGCCAGGATTTTTGGTCAAGGCGCCATATTAGCAGGCCAAACAAATGCTTGCTGTGTGGTCGGTTGTAATGTTAGATTGCACTACCGACAAAGGAATAAGCTTGAAAACAGGCTCTCTTTTCATTGTTTCCTCACCTGGAAACATCATGAGGGAGCTTATGTGTTGGATGTTACCAAAAGAAGGCGTCTAGCCTGGATAGCAGCTGCGAGACGAGCTGATATTCAGTTCTCTACCAGCCACAGATATCTGTTGGTGTGCTCCAGTATTTTCATTCAGGTAAGTTCTAAATAAGTTCATATTATTATTTATAGCCTGTTAATTTTATTTTCAATAGCACAAACTTAGAACAAACATGCAGAACTACCTTCTATTTATAGAGTTGCTAATTATTTGGCATTATTGCAACAAACCAGCCTATGAAATGAATGAAACAAATCCTGACTGGGTTCCAACACTACACATGGGGCACTACGAAATCCCTGCTTCAAACTACATGCTACATACCACCATGCCAATCAGATTACTTCTTCCATGTGAGGGTAAAAAGGTGACCTTCCTGGATAAGATGGCAAAGGTTTGCTGCGTTTTGGTGAACATGTGCCCCAGTGTGGTAGTAAAACCAGGGAAAAATGCTCTTGTTGAATACTTTTAAGTCTTGTGCTGTTTATGTAGTGATAAGTTTTCAAAAGAGACAGTAAATTACAGAATGCTAGTAGTGGGTGATATTATACAAATGCTGTCATGATTTTATGTGAACATTTTGTCATTTGTAAACTATACATAACATTTTTTCTACATTGTAACTGATGTGATGTTCGACAAAGTGCTTTTAATTAAAAATAGGCAAACATTTCTTTGTTTCTTTATTCAACTTTTGAACAGTGGTATTTAGTAAGTACATATTCAGTAAATGCAAAGTATTTACATGGCCCCCTAAATTAAAACATTATGGGTTATTCAGAACAGAACTATGCTTGGAAAAATATTGTCCCATCAGTTGATCCAACTCCTCCACAGTAGCAGGTGGAACCTTTCTTTTTTGAGGATGGCTTCTTTTACCTGTCACAACGAATGGTCTGTTTATGTTTTGATCAAGAACCTTTTTTTTGGGCAGCTGAAGAGGAGAAGTCTATCTTATGGCCAACCTCTGGCTGTATCTTGGTCATATTACCCAGCAAAACCCAGTATGCAGGTTCATCTGTAACAGTCCTTGTGCCACAGATCCACACTGTTGCTTCTACATTAAACAGAAGAGCAGTGACATGGCTGCAAGTCTCCACGACTCTAGCCATACAGCTGCAGTGGGCGGCTTCAACCTTCCCTGTGATGCTCACAATGACCTGTGGCTGCAATGCTGCAATTCAGTCTTTAAGAGTGCAGGACCTAAAACACACACAGACAAAGTTCATTTAAAGACAAGAACTTTAATAAGCCAAGTCCGACACAAATGTGTTTTATTTACTTTCAAATCCATTTATCATAAATGTAACAAATAAAGTGTTTTTATGTATCCATCTATAGAACGCTGCATGTTATATTCTAAATCTGCATGTTTCTTTTTAGAAACTTATCAGCAAAAAATGAACCTAAAGTATGTAATGCAAGGATGTAATCACTTTCAAGAGGGAGAAAACATAAAGTTCGACTTTAAGTGACAACTATGGACACCTAATATGACAAGCAGATTCTGCAGGTCATTAATCAATGTATAAAACTAAAACAGAATGTATTTTTAGTGACACAGGACACAAACAAGGAAGCAAGATGTGTAATTAGGATTATTTATAATAAATATGAATTAATTAGGGCAATTTCTTTAACCATAAAGAATAACTAAATCCTTCAGGACAATGTCACATCAATGCACTGAACTCACTATGTTATCCCTCTAACAGAGCCTCTACATGTTCTCACTGTAATTTCCCCCTCACGAATGAATTTTTGCTAGCACTAATTTGAATGCTGGGGGGAATCAAACGCATTTTACTCGCAGTACTCAAGCTGACTTACCTTTGCTTGAATGACGGCATACTCACAACGTGGAGGCTTAAAAATAGCCAAATCTTGTACCCAGTCCTTGGTGAATTGGATGTGCGCCTCCAGAGATTTATAATTGCGAAATTGGTGCGCCGTGTATGCTCTGACTCCACAGACAAGGTATGAGAGTAGATCATGCTAAGTCAATAGCGGTTTGGTCTTCAGGGTTTCATACGGGTCCACATTTCAACAATCAAGTACCGTCTCTTTGCATCTGGACAGAATCTGTCTCTATACCGTCATTTTCTTTTGAGCTACGTTTCAGAATGGTTCGTAGCAATCTTGTTTTGATTCGTGACCTGCCAAGATGGTGCTGCGCTCCCACAATGCATTGCGACATTACGTCAACTCCAAAGCCCTTTGCGTGCAGGAGTGTATGCGCATGCGCATTGCCACGGTGGTTTAAAAAATAAAGATATAATGAAAAGTAATTAATAAAAATTAAATATTTAAACATTCCCACAAATGTGCAATGAACGTGCAAAAACTCTCTTTAGTAGTTGTTGCTGTTTCTTTCTTTCTTTCTTCTTTTTTTTTTTTTTTTGAAAAATAACGACGTCTCTGAGGCGCGAAATCTGACAGCGAGAGGAACGGCCGGATACAGGAGACGGGAAGAAACAAGCCGATTATGTTCGCGTTAATTAAGTGGTTGGAAGATGTAAAATTCTCAATTCTGCCAACTGAACATATACGAGATTTTAATGAGGATGAATAATTAGCCGGCATGGAGGAAACGGACCTTTATTTTGTGGAGTGGCGACAAGAAGCCAAGGCGGGTGGCCAGTCTAAGAAGCCTCCATCATCAAGCTAGCAGGTGCCTTTTCCCATATAATATTACTTTATTCTCGTGTATTTGGAACGGAAGCGTAGAGCTGCCACCCAGGCAAAAGAGAAATATAAGTATATCACGTTATAACGTGAAAAGTTTATCGTTCTAACAATATACTATCATGTTTGAACAACATGTTTGAACAACATTGTACGAAAAATGTACATAATTATCACGTCCGTACAATATTGTGCGAACGTGACAATTATGTATATTATAATAACGTGATATTATATTATACAAACATGAAAAGCATAATGTTAGAACAATAAACATTTCACGTCATAACGTGATACAGCTCTATTTTTCTTTTGCCTGGGTGGCAGCTCCACGCTTCCATAATTTGGTAATCAAAATATGTAACTTAATTAATTATATTGTGACGTACTTTTGCCTTTTCTTATTATTCTGCCTTCTCAATAACTATCAAAGCCTATTCACATTTAATTTGGCTTTCACAGAAATCCTACCTCTCCTTCTGGCTACAGAGTACTTACCAAGGTTAGAAACAAAGAACAGTTATGCTTTATTAATGTTCGCTAATTACAATGTTCCACATTTCCTTGCTTTTTAAGTCATTTTTAGGCTTTTTAGAGTTTTTGTTTTTTATTTTTTTAGCAGTAATGTTTCTGCCTATTTATTTCAGCCCATGAAATCGAATGCAGATCTTCCTAATGTGAGATTTACATAAATGTAAGTAATTTTGTTTGTCATTGTCATTAATGTTGTTGCTGTTGTTGTTTTTGTGCAGTTTGCAATCATATAAACCTAGCAAGCATCAGTCAGCACAGTGACTAACCTAAACAGATTCTTGCTTTATTCACATATATTATATGTAATTATATATACCTGCACATTGTACCTAGGGTTGCAGCCACTTGGCCCCACCCCATTGTTGTGACAGCCCTGATTGTACTTATACACTGCATCTGAACAGGGAACAGTCTGCCACATTAATGTATTTTTAAGTGACTTGTTTGTAATACATGAATTTGTTTTTTACAGATGTCAAAGTCTCAACCTCATGCTGCCCTCCCCCATCCTCCTAAAGTAAGTATTTGTTGTTGTAGTTTTTTATGCGGTGTCTGTGTCACATGCTAATCATAATTATTGAAATAACTGTTTTCTAACAGATTTTCCAAAACACTAGTTATGTTTGTTGTCATTCAGACCAATACTACTGCTTAGACATTGTTTAGTGGTCATGCATGTTTGACAAGCTCGTTATGATACCAAAACAGTAGGCCTATCACAATAATCGATATATCGACTTAACACACAATACATGTACATGACCTCAATAATTGTTGATGATGTAATTTATCCGCCATTATATTTACAAAAATAAAATATAATGATAACATAACAATAACATTAAATAACATTGTTTTCTATTTGTTAGAAAATTTACTATTTATTCAAGTTTTTAAGGTATCTAATATTTTGATTCCTAATTTCAATGATCTAAATACTTTAAGAATTAGATGTTGGTTTGTCAATTGAAAGTGTGTAGATCTTGCATTATTATGGTGTTATATTATGATTATACATTCAAAGACATAAAATGGTCTTAAAATGACAATGACATAACTTGTCGCAATTGTTTATGGGGCAATATACCGACCAACAAAAAGTCGCTATCGTAACAGGCCTTCAAAACAGACGGTTTTATGATTGATAAATTCAAAAAATAAATACATTTAATTTCTCTGAGATTCTCTAATATTCAGTTACAGTTCACAACACAGTTACCCGTACATGCAGTATTATACTGTAAATATAAATCTCTGCATTTAGCATCCCACTAGAAGCGTCACAGTTACTGCCTCTTTTTTTTTTTTTTTTTTTTTACAAATACCTGTACTATCACTAACACATTTACTGTTTTACTTTTAGCCTGTGGATACAAATGCAGATTTCCTTAATGTAAGTTGTGCATTTTAATTACATCATGTTATTTTTATTATTATTTATTTATTTATTTTATTTTACATTCAAATATTTCAAGCTTCTTGGTTAAAGAAGCTTGATTGCTAGTAGGTAAAGAATAGTTCACCTATAATTCATATTCCCAATTAATTTCTCACCTCTGATTGAATGCCTTTGTTTGTTTTCCTTTTGACTATAACAAAACATTTTTGCTGGATATATATGGTGAATTTATATGCATAGATACAGTCGTAGTGCTTGACACATGCAAACAGCAGTAGATGTACTAAAAAGGAAATAATTACAATCATGATGTTGATTGCTGATGTCAGTATATATATTTTAGAGGAATGTTTTGTTTTTCACCCAAAATGAACTATATTGCTTCAGAAGAGATTTATTACCCTATATAAACAGTATCTATATATTGTTCTGTTTTTTGTTTGTTTTTGTTATTTTCAGGTTCAATGGTGCGTGTTCTTCTAATGGCCGCCTTCCCACTGGAGGTTTTGATCCACAGCAATTTAAAAGGTAATCAGCTTTGAAAGTCAGTTCAAATGGTTAGCTAATAGTACTTTAAAAAGCCTACAACTCTGTCACCAGTTTCTTTACCAAAAATTACCCATAAAAGTATCGCTCAATAGCATATATTGTAGTTCAAATGTTTAGTTGTACAAATATCAAATTTTTGGAAATCTAAAACTAGTCAAACACTCAAATGTTCATGCTTTTTATAGGAGGACAGAGCAAAACGGACATCGGCGCAGAGTGAAGAACTGCCCTTGATAAGGACACTATGACAGCCATATATAGTAAGTGAAGACTTTCGGTGTATCTAAAATTGCATACAGCACAAGTAACTTACTTTGCAACCATTAAAATAGGTTGTAAAGTAAGTTACCAATACAAATAGGTGATGATGCATTGTAGTGGTTGGTCTCAGACAAAGAAGGTCAACAGATTTATGAATGCTGGAAGGTAAGGAGAGACGACCAAAAGGGGTGTTAGCATTACTGTAATGTGAACTGGATAGACTTCCCATCTAGGAAAAAAAAGAGGTAAAATTATGCATAAAATATATCTGTATTAATATCTGTATCTATATAAACAGAAATATCTGTTTGCTAAATGAAGCCAGCTAACATAAATCACATTTTTATTTTAACTCTGATAAAAGTAATAGAACTGTGACTTTTGTTTGTTACAGTGGCGGTAAGGAAGGGGTTTCCCAGCGTGTCCAGAAGGGCTTTGAGGATTGCCGTGAAAGCTGGGGGAACTGAGACTGCTGGAAAAGGAAAAGAAATTACATTTTAAGTAGACTTATGTTCATACAATCACACACACATATACACATACACACACATATGTGTGTGTGTGTATATATATATATATATATATATATATATATATATATATATATATATATACACACACACACATATATGTATATGTGTGTGTGTTTCTTTTAGAATGTTTGAGTATGTAATGAGAATAAACTTATAGCATATCAATCAAGCAAGGAATATTCATTTTATATGTATGTTTTAAACATCAAATAAAGATTTCTTTCAGATGTTACATGTGAATGTGTTTTCTTAGAAATATATGAAGGGTTAAATTTATATTTTTTTGAATGATTTTAAATAAATTTAAATTGTATTTTGAAATATATTTTATTAATATATTTCAAAATATACAAAAAATGGCCAAAAAATATATGTGCTAAAAAACATTTCAAAATACATAAACATATTTCAAAATGTATTTTAAAATACATTTTGAAATACATTTCAAAATATACAAAAAATGGCCAAAAAATATATGTGCTAAAATACATTTTAAATATATAAATATATTTTAAAATGTATTTTAGCACATATATTTTTTGGCCATTTTTTGTATATTTTGAAATATATTTCAAAATGTATTTTAAAATATATTTTTTTACCGTATGGGAACATGGGACCCTCCTGTCACTGGACAGTTGACTAAAAAACAACAGCTGGTTACACGCTAGCTAATGTTAGGCTTGAGTGTCCCAATAATCACACTTTCCCTCTGCTCAACAGTTTGATTCCAATCTCACATCCCATGAGAGGTTATTCGCTAAGTATCGGAGTCGAACAAAAGTACATTCACTTTAAAGACAGTTTCACAGCGGCTAACAGATACTAACCGTAACTAACAGCAGCTAACAGAGGCTAACAGATACTAACTGTGGCTCAGCAGCTAACAGAGGCTAACAGATACTAACAGCGGCTAACAGAGACTAACAGCAGCTAACAGATGCTAACAGATGCTAATAAAGGCTAAGAGTAGCACTTACCACCATTTCTGTGTATCATTAACATCTCAACTCAGCTAAACATCTTAAGCTAAACAATTTGCATCTGGTCCAAACAGTGGTAGAAACATGCTAGCCAGCCACACTTGTTATGGGGTACACTATAAATTTAATCATTTGATCTCTGTTGCTGGACTAAAACCTGTTTGTGAACTGGAATGGGGAGGGGTAATAAAGACAGCCGACTACACTCCGCAATCTACTGACATCTAATGGTGAAACACTGTAACTTTAAACTGCTGGTTTAAAAGAGTGAATAAACTTAGGGGCCTTGTATAAACTACATGAGTTTTATTTTGACCTGTGAGTCATGGAAAGTGACTCATCCAAGAACAAAATTATGCAACTGGAAATTAGCATACGAGGTCTGCTCTTTATAAAATCAAACTAACGGCCCTCTTCGCAGTCATTTAGGGCCTGGGTTTTGTTATGCTACAGAGATAGCGGCCAGATGATAAGGCTTGTTTCTAGAAGGATTTGTAATGGGTTTGTTTACCCACATCAACTAAGCAGCCCTGCAAATTTTAGACTTTGTAAGATCATAGTCTACTGGGCTCAGCCAGCATGTCTGAAGTTTGGACTTTACAATTCAGTGATAGAATAACCACGGCTCAGAAATCCCGAAGAGCACATAGCAGCAAGTCAAAACGTGCTCTGAGTCAAGCTGTTAAGCTCCCGCTGATCGATCGGCCTTTCCTTTTACTGGAGCTGTACACTGTCAGACCTACAGATACAGACCTACATGCAAGCACGCACATGCTAAAATGATGCAGCAAAATATGGAAGTTTACTAAGACCATACATTAGGATATTTCCACCGTATTTACTTTTTTCCTCTCTGCATTCTGCGTGCATCACATAATTTATTCCCTGTTTACAGGACAAGAAATGAGTTAGCTATAAGGGCACGGAGTTACTGTTTCAAAAAAAAAGGAGTGAAAAATGCAGATGAAAGTACAGAGCGATAATTTCAGTTCAGCAAACTACACTTGAATGTTTTGATCTTTTTCTATTAAGATATTAGAGCTGCCTTCTTTCAGATGTTGCCTTTAGTGATCTCAATAAGAAAGCCGGGATTATTTGTACTGCTGCTGCAGCATTTTGAAGGTCAGCCATTTTGCACGTCCTTACTGTTTTTTTTCCTGATGCAGCAAAGTATAGTGATGGTAAACATATGTATCTCTTTCCTTTTTAGCCGACTGCGCTTATCAGTGGGAGTGCAGCGTGCTGATACTGTTAGTTTCCAAGCTGTGGCACCCCCATTCGGATCTGCCTTTAAACAGTTGGCCCTCTGTCTTGCATACTTTGTATTCCAATGACGGTAAGGTCAAACCTCATTTGATGTAAGAGGG
The DNA here is from genome assembly GCF_057382275.1 of Copadichromis virginalis. NCBI lineage: Eukaryota > Metazoa > Chordata > Actinopteri > Cichliformes > Cichlidae > Copadichromis > Copadichromis virginalis. Next base: position 46,225,400 of record NC_140620.1, read on the forward strand.
GTGAGAAAATGTGTTGGAGGAAAAGAAACCTTTTGCCTGTGGAAACATTTCGGTGCTGCCACAAGCCTCGGCAACAGGCCGTCTCTGGAAACAGACTCGAGACCAAAGGGACGGCTGGGTGGCTCTTCAAGTGCGCCCCTGAATTGCCCCATCAAAATAAAGACCTGGGTGAGTCATCCTGTGCTCAGTCAAGCTTTGCTGATCAGTATGCACCCACAGGCAGATGTGTGTGGTGCATTAATAGGTTCTTTCCCTGCTTTCTTCATAACTAACCCTGCTCTGAATAGCAATCCAGTTTAAATTTGTATTTTATTGTAATGTTTCAAATGCTACCTGTGGTGTCAGCACCAACAAGAACTGCTCTGTGCTAAAATAAACACAGACCACAACCCCGACTAACTACTTTCTTCCTTACTACAGATATTCATGCTTCCATAGTCATCTACAGTTCGATAACAGTGCCGTAGCTACTGAATCAAGCATCTGCTCGTGCTCCCAGAACAAGCCCGGGTGTAGCTGCTGGGTCATAAAACCCTGTCAAAGTGAATAATGAGGCGGTCTCCCGGGCTGAGTCTGTGCCAGACCAGGTAGATGACGTGGTGAGGGCAAAGCATGCTGGGAGCCGCGTGGTTCTGCCGACAGCCCGGGCAGCACTTTGTCATCTGCTGAAGTTGGCTTGTGTGCACACTGAAGGGTTCGGGCTGTCAGCGAATCGGGGGAAGCCGAAACCCTTCGTGATGTCGGATAAACACTGGGAGTGGCGGGGTAGCATGCCCGGCCGCAAAACAGATTGGAAAGCGCTAGGAGGCATTAGGAGGAGAGGAGGGGGGACAGAAGGGCACGAGAGAGTCTGGGCCGTGAACTCTCCTTCGGTTTTGCTTTCCCCTCTGTTTTTTTTACTCCCCCTTCCTTTCCTCCAGCAACCTTGTTGGAAGAAAAAAAAAAAAAACAAGTATCTTCACCAGCCCATTAGACAGTGAGGTTTTGAAGTGGCGAGAGGCAGTGAGAGCCTGCTCGTTATTTCGCCTCTATTGTCAACGAGAGCACTGCTGCCTTTTCAAGCAAGTGTATCGCTTTTCAGACAAGGTTACAAACAAAGTCACGACCGCTGTTGAGACTTCAAGGCAGTCTTTAATGGACAAGAAAACACAATAAAACAAACCGAACACGATGACAGGGGAGGAATCTGGGAGCGAGAACAGAGAGAAATATGTCAAAAAAAATATTCATTCTCAAAATAGTACTCGCATCTACAAGCATGCCTTATTGAAAGGACACGAGTGATCTGTACTACGGCCTGACAAAAACATGATTAAGTTATTTTATCATGTGTTCTGGCCTGCATCTCAGTAACAATTTGCTGTGGGCGCAGCATACAAAAAGTCCAGCATGCATTACTGATGTCACAGGGTTTTGCAATCAGATTTGTTTTGGCTCATCCAACAGCCAAACCCTCCAACCTTTATGGACCCCGCAGGCTACAGAAACTCCACACAGCAAGTTAATCAATCATGAGTTTTGTTGCGGAGTCCTGGTTCAGTTCAACAAACACTCCTCACCCCCCATATCTCACATTACCCCCCGATTGTAAAAAGTAAAATAGATGAAGACAATCTAACCTGGACGGATATAAAATATGCTTACATTGTTTACCACAAAGCTATTTTGACAGACATAGTGAACATGTGAAAAAAAACATGACACAGGGAAAGTACAGCCTTACTGTTTCCATAGGAATTAAGAGGGAATGCAGCAGGTAGGTGCTTATAATCAAATGTCCTTAATTAACTGATCATCAGCGAGCGTGAGCACCTTTATAAAAGCAGAGGGTTTGTCAGTTTCCTGGTCTGGAGCATTCACCTGTGCACTGCAAAAACTCCCAGGAGGTACAGCTCAGACGCAGACCTCAGTTAGCATGTTGAACGTTAACGTTCATGATGTACAATTAGAAAGATGAAAGTATGGCTTGTTTGGAAGAGCTGCCAGGAGAAAGCCTCTTCTTTCTAAAAATGGTTGGGACCAAAGTGGAGTTTTGGTATAATGAGCAGCACCGTGTTTGGTGAAAACCAAAACATATCACCAAAAACACCTTGTGCCAGCTATGGAGCACGGTGGTGGAGAGGTGATGATTTGGTCTTGTTTTCCAGCCACAGGACCTGCGCACCTCGAAGTCAAACTCCTCCATATACCAAAGTATTCTGAAGTCAGATGTGAGGACATCTTTCTGACACCTAAACCTTTGCTGAAATTGAATCATGCAACAGGACAATAATCTCATGCACAGCAACATAATGACTGAAAAAGGGAAAGAAAAATCAAAGTGTTGCAATGATCCAGTCAAAGTCTAGACTCCACCTGAAACTGAAAACACCGTGGCATTACCTTAAGAGAGCTACACATGAACAGATGGCCAAAAACCTCAATAAACTGTAGCAATGTTCATCGACAACAAAGAGACTGACAAAGTCACATAGAAAACTCAAAGGAGGTTCTACAAGCTACCGAATCATGGGTTGTATAAAGTCCTGTGAAAATGTTCTTTTTCACACTATGAATATTAGGGGTGCAACGATACACAAAATTCACGGTTCGGTTCGGTTCGATACTTTGGTGTCACGGTTCGATATTTTTTCGATACAAAAAAAAATGTTCATGCCTTTTTAATTTGTCATTTATTAAAATTATAAATATATATTTTAACACAAAAGTACAGTTTTTAAATTTAACCCTAACCCTTGTGCGTGTTGTTTTTTAGCTCGTCATATTGCAGCCACAGAAATTCTTTTGTCCATGAAACCATAAAGCTGCACTTTCTTTTTGCCTTCTAGTCTGATTTGTCATAACTTCTCCGTTTTGTGGTAAGTTTTTCTTTGGCTGTCACTTCTTCACCCTGACCTGTCTTATTTGGCTCAGCAGAACTAAAATATATATCTGTCTGTGAAGGTTCTCAATCATCCAGGTCATCGTAGTGAAATATATATCCTGCCGCTTTTATACACGCACTCACATAAGCTCAGCGATTCTCTGCGCGATCAACCTCTCACATGTTTAAGCTGCGGGAGATTTCACTTGTCATGTTTGCATAGTAAGCTAACAATTAATAAGACGATGTCAGAGGAATTGGTGCACAAATTATCATCACTCACAGATCAGTGCTGTCGCTCTCTATACACAGTTCGCGCGATTGCAAAGTGAAAGCAAAAAAACAAGCGCAAATTCAAACGCGATTTCAATATGTCACATATTGACAGTGGCTCACCCAATGACATAATTACCCAGCTACATTTCTGAAAGAATGCAAAAGCATTGACATATATTTTTCCTTCCTACAATAGCCCGACAGGCAGGGCAGAGATAGCCCCGGGACATCGGGCTAGCGATATTGCGAGCCCTGTATCTGATTGAGGAATCACTCATCTTTGGAAAAGAGAGTTTATTACAGAGAAATGTCTCTTTCCAAAATAAAAGCTATACTATCCGCTTCTTCTGGGCTATATTCTCAGCAGCATAAGGAGAATCCTGTGCTAACAGCTGTCTAAATGACTCGGCTAAAGTTAGTAGCATGCTTGTTGTTTTTGTCTTTGCACTAGAATGATGTCGGTGTAAATGTGCAGTCATATTCGTTGTGTTCCCACTAGTGCTTTCAGGTTAATCTCGTTGAAATGACCTTAACGCCACAACACGGCAAATCTCCTTTAACGAGCTACCCTATACAGAGGGGCTAGACGGCCAACACGTCAACGAGCTAGCTGCGCTAACACACTAGCTCCCACCCATGTAATTGAGCATTGCATGGCACATCCAACATACTGTTTTACTTTAGTCCATGACTCGCTTACCTTCAGGGTCATACGTCACATGAAAACCAAAATAATTCCAAACGCCAGATCTGAATGAGGGTGGGGAGGTCCACTTCTGTCTCGCTAGCTTGCCCTGCGCTCTTCCTTCTGACCATCCTGTCTGTGTTGAGTGCTCAGTGAATCTGCGTTCGACTACTCCGCCTAGGCTGCACTCTCGAGCCTAGGCGGAGTAGTCGAATGCAGATTCACTGAGCGCTCAACACAGACAGGATGGTCAGAAGGAAAGTTGATAAAATAAATTACAAATTTTGTATTGTTCTTTTTTTTTTTCTCCCCTTTGGTTTTCTTTCTTTCTCTCCCCCTCTTTCTTTCATTCTTTCCCCCTGTCCTATCCCACAGTCATGTCTGTCCCGTTTGCAACTGAAAATAAAATAAATTCATAATTATAATAAAGGTCAATCAAATGGACCAATATGATGATCCACTTAAAATAAATCCTCTTGGCATCTTTCTTGGCCTCAAGACAACAATTCTGATGGCTATAGATCCAAACGGGACACAAAAAAAAAAAAAAATATTGAAAAAAATTGTATTGTTCGATACATATGCGTACCGAACCGAAAGCACTGTATCGAACGGTTCAATATCGATACGAATATCGTTGCACCCCTAATGAATATATATTGTACAATAATCAGCTACAGGATTAAAATCTGTGGTGAGTATTGATCATGTCCTAACAATGCAATGGTCTCCTGAGAAACCTGGCATTCATCTGGATGTTAGTTAGACCTGCATCACCCACAAAAACATTGTTACAGACCAAGCACTCACCCCGGCAACAATAGCCCCCAACAGCAGGACACTGCACCCTGCCACAGTCCTAAAGCTATTCATGATCGGCTCAAGGGCACAACAGCAAAAGTGTCGCAGGATGACCAGGACAAATGGATTCCTCGGAGGCCAGTAAAGATCCACTGCCAACACCCACAGGATACTATTATCATGCACTGTGTCTGTGCCAAAACAGGTTAGAGATGCTTTGGCACAAACGCAGGCTGTACAACGAAACAAAGATGGTTTCGATGTTGTGGCTGATTGTTTCATGTATGCCTGAATTATGTGAACATCCTGCTAATAATCTGACAAATCTCTGTATGTCTGTCCACCTGTTCTTCACCTACCCCAACAACTGTTCATCTGATCCACTTCAGATTTGCCAAGTGTTCTGCTGGAGACCCGAGTTTCAGGTGGTTTGGATATATTTCTTGTCATCGGGCTTACAGTTGTTTTCACGGCTTCCGACTGCAATGGACGCTGCCTGAATTTTTTTTAATTCAAGTGTTTAAGAGTTAGTTTATCTCATGAAGTACAGTATCCGGTCGTTAAGTGATGACGTGACAAATCCTACTTCCGGGTCTAAAGTAGTCTGCGTTTAATATGGCTTTTGTGTTGTTAACATGTTTAATGTTTTGTATTTTCTTCTATTTAATCTCAAAAAGCTCCTAAAACAGTCAGTGATCACTGTTGACCTCCCTCGGCTTTTATTACGCTAATCATTTATTTAAGCTCAGTTTTTAAAACCTTAGGACGTAACTACAGCCCAGCCCATGCAGCAGTATATGAATGGCTAACCTCGTATTGTGGATGGATTATCTCAGTTGTTCTCCTGGCTGAAGTTTGGTCCTTTTACAGCATCCTGCCATGCGATTACATTTGTTCCTGACCACGAGAACACTCACGTTAACTTTTATCGAGTGGAGAAAAAGTTAGCTTGTTTATATTATGCTAACATAGCTATGTCGCTAGCGGTCACGTAGCACATCATTATATACCAGCTAGCCAAACTTCAGTAACCCTACAAATGTCACTGCTGTTTAGTTTTCTGTCTTCATTTATGTTGGAAGTGATAACAGAGCTGTACATTTTAATATGTTTCCAAAACCCCGCAGTCAGGACATGCTATATTGTATTTAGATAGAAGCTAGCGAGCTAACTTCCTGCTAACTTCTAACTCCGTTAAATGTCATAAATTCCGTTTTCATGGATGCCTGGATGTTAAACTCAATTGTTACACCTGGTAGAGCAGAACGCTGATCATTTTATTAAAGATGAAAGACTTTAGACAGTTTTTCAACTCTCAGTAATGCCATAGTGATCATTTGATATATGGACCTGCAGCGGAGTTTAGGCCCAGACACGGCTAGTGACGTCAGACTTAACGACCGGATAGCTCTTGAACAGATGGTTAGATGACGCTTTGAGGTCCGTTATAATTTCATTCAAAAAATGCCGCCTCAAAGCATATTTGTTGTCACAAATTAGCAGCAAATACGCATCATTTTTGTCAGCAGGCAGGTGTTTTTTTGTTGTTTTTTTAATTTGGAACCGACTGGAAAATGCAGAAAACTGACTCACGATAAGTCACGTAACATCCTTGGGTTTGATGAGTAACAGAAAAAAGCTTTAACCATCAGCTGAATGGAATGTAGTATGTGAGGGCAACAAGTTTTTCATTGTATAAGTAAAACAGCCTTGGCATTCAGTCACGCTTACACTGTATGAGTGGTGCATTTTCTGTGGGCCTGCAGTGAAACCTGCAGGTAAAAAGCCATAAAATCCACTGTGGAAATATATTTGCTGGGTGTTGCAAAAGAAAAAGAGGGAGATTAAAAAACGTGCACAAGACAAATGAATTTATGTACCGCATCTGATTGTTTGTCCCTAAAGTGTCTGTGGATGATTAATATTTCATTGATATAATTGTGGAAGTGTACAATCCAATCAACCTCCCCCTACCTTGGAAAACATAATTTGTATAAACTAAGCAAGTCCAAGGGAGACATGATGTAATGAATTGTGAAGGAAAAGACTTCTTCGCTGATTGCAAAGGTGACTTAAAGAAAGCTAAATTATTAAAATGGCCACAATCAGTCAGCGCAGCTGACAGTTCATTTGAACTCCACCCACCACCTTCAGTAAACACGCGCAGCGGTATGGGCGCGGTGGCCGGACAGGGGGGGGGAAAAGGAATAGCTGGATGGCGGTGAGAAATGTCTCTGACTTTGCGGCCGTGTAGCAGCATTCATCTCTGCAGGAGATCCTAAATGAACACCAATCAAAAAAAGAATAGAGGCCTGTAGAGCAAGCTCCAGCCCTCATCATCCCCCAGCGTGAAGCCCCAGAGAGGTGTGTGGCTGCTAAAAAAAAAGAAGAAGAATAAAAGCATATGGTGTAGCTTGAATAGCCCTTAGACTAAAAGTGCCACAATTTCTGCTGCATTCCTGCCTTGTTAAAGATTCGATTAAAATGAATCCAGCGACAGAGTGCATCATTACAGCATCCCACCCACTGAACCTCAGCACCAGCTGCCACAAGGGTCACACATCGAAGAGACACAACAAAGCTATGCACTTGCTTAGAACGGTCAAAAGCAATGCTCTTTGCAAAAAATCAGTGAGTGCTGCACTTCATGGGGGGCTTGGGGGATTAACGACATAACCCTAACTCAGAAAATCCAGAAATATCCATGACTAACACTCAACTGCAACAACTACTATAAAGACAAATCAGGGAGAAATAATTGAGAAGCTACACCGTATCTTTAAGAAAAAAAGAAGTTTTTCCACAGTGGAGCCCAAGAAAAGGGTGATACTCTGGACCAGCTGCAGACAGGAACAACCTGTGATGGGGTTTACTGTACGGAGAACAAACAGCAGCTAGTCTGGACAAAGAAACACAACGTCCACTGCAGAGGCTTGAGCCAAAGAAATGCCTGCTTCTACTTTTCTTGCAGTGGGATTCTGAAACTTACTTCCACGGCCTTCACAAACCCAGAGCCTTGGATGTGGTACATGTGAGACTTTTATTCATCTCTTTTGCTGTCAAGTTCAAGTGTTACTTAAAACGTTAACGATGTCACGGATGTATTCAGCAGCCATGACAGTGTGGCAGTGCTTCAGGAGAAACAGTGCAAAGACCCTGACGCAGATTACCGTAAATGTCGGGCTATAAGCCGCTACTTTTTGCACAAGCTTTGAACCCTGCGGCTTTTAGTCAGGTGCGGCTTTTCTATGGATTGTCCGTGATTTTTGTCATATCGTAAGACGATTTGTTTTGTGTGTTCCGCTGTTGTACGGCACTACGTTGCCTGGCGGAAGGATCGGGGTTCAAGAGTGGTATGTTAGTCACATGTCCTGTGGAAGAAATATAGTGTCATCAGAATTCAAGTATTTTTAGACATTGAATTTATGACACTGAATTTTTATCCTCCAAATTTCCCTGCAAAAATATTCACCTGCAAAAATTCACCTGCAAAAAATTCACCTGCAAAAATTCACCTGCAAAAAATTCACCTGCAAAAATTCACCTGAAAAAAATTCACCTGCAAAAATTCACCTGAAAAAAACTCGCCTGAAAAAATTCACCTGAAAAAAATTCACCTGAAAAAATTCGCCTGCAAAAATTCAACTGCAAAAGTGATGAACTTTAATGACCCAAGCCAGAGCAATCAGCACCAGATCGAGTCGAGTGGCTCTCAGCCAATTAAATTACGCTGTTTGATCACATGACACCGTTAGCCAGCAGTGTGTCTCCTAAAAGAGAGCTGTTTAAAGGTGAGTGATTAAGTTTTTCTCCTAAATAGAGATCATTACAGAATGCTGAAGGATATAAAAAAAACAACAACAGCAATAGAATAATATTAAACACAAAGTGAACCGTCTTCCTTCATTAAATAGGTTCTTTTAGATGTTAAGGAGGAATTGACTTAACCAGGCTGGCGGAGAATGAAGACAACCGGACACCTGCAGCAGATGGGGAATCAGTGAACTTTTATTGAGACAGAGACAATCTCTCAACACAGCTCACATCAGGAGATTCCTAATATTTGCTGTAAGGATGGGTATATATTCTCTAAAACTTACAGGAGGGGGTTGTGAGGAAAGTGCTGCATTAGCAGAAAAACAACTCCATAAAAGGAAATCGGCCTTGGGTGTTCTAGCCTCTTCGCTTGCAGATATCTTCCACCTGCAGGATGAGGCGATCGCTTCTTATCGCTCTCAAGGCCAAAGTCGTGAGCACATTTACACAGTTGCACAGTAACTTTAAAGCTGAACAATATTTAAAGCTGAATAATGTTTGATCAGATTATATTTTCTTCAAATCCCCCTTTTGACCCATCTTAAATGGGTCAACACACACAAATAAGTAACATTCAAAGGAACACAGAGACGTGTCGAAGCCTGGCTCGAAAAACTCCTCGGGTCTTATCATTTGTCTTTATCTGTCATTGCAGATGAGGAGAAAAGAGTCCAGGCACCACCCTGCCCAGGGGTCGGCTGCAAGCAGTCTCGGTTCCCGATGAAAGCAGTAACAGCTGTCCTGCACAAAAGGATACAACGAGTCAGTGCAACCAGGGTAGTGACACAAAATTAACATTTCCTGTAACTCAGCAACCAAAAAGCATAAGTAATGATAAAAATGTGGAGAGTGCAGAGTATACTATAATAATGAGAGATATAAACGTGAAAATGTGAAAGAATAAATCAACCGTAAAATAAACCCAGAACGGTAACTGCTAAGGACATTCAAAAGTGAATATGGTAAAACGTGAGGAAGGGGTGTGGAAAAAAACAATTTATATCCAGTGGTGGGAGTACACATTCGCTCAGGCTTAAGTCCGGAGACCCTGAGAACATCGCTTAACCCTCACAACCCGACCAGACACAGTTCAACCAGATATATCCTTCAAGAGGAAGTGGGTGAGGGAAACAATCAATAACAAGCCTAATACAAAACACCACAGAGAAACAACCATTCTAGAAGCATTTAAACAAGAGAAAGACGATAATGTTCGTCACCCTCACGATCAGAGTTTTCATCATCCGTTGGCGAGGAGGTAACCGTGTCTCGTTTCTTTCTAAATGGATCGGGCGTGGGCAAAACTGGAGAGGAAGTGGTGGGCAAGACCCTAGGGGCTACATTTGTCAGATTGGGACTGTCAGAAGGGGGCGAAGCTTTTGAACTTGAAGGTGTCAGAAGTGTCGGGGGCCCTTCACAGATCAGGATTATGCCAATGGGAATGAGACCCAGGGCCAGGAAGCAAACAAAGACGCAACATCTTTGCCTGCCTGTCATTTCAGGGGGAAAGGGCCAAGACATGTTTACTTAGCTTGGATGTCGTCTAATAGAGGATGATGGGGCAGAGAAAGGTGGTCCAGTTCCCCCCACCTCGCCAAGGGCGTGTTCTAGGAGTTAAAGAGCAACAACCTGCAATCTGTACCAAAAAATCTTCATAGTCCCACCGGAAAATCATAAGAGTAATAAACGATTCAGCTCAACAGACAAGTATCATGTTCAGGTTTCTCCAATCATTAAATCACTATTATTGCCACAATTTGCTTTATTCACCCTTTGGGCAATGTTATTCCAAGAGAGAGAGAGAGAGAGAGAGAGAGAGAGAGAGAGAGAGAGAGAGAGAGAGAGAGAGAGAGAGAGAGAGAGAGAGCGAGAGAGAGAGCGAGAGAGAGAGCCCCTAATGGCCAGTTAGTGGGCTCTAGGTCAAACTGTCCCCAAATTTGTTATTTGTTATTATTACTTGTTTTCATGTCACTTGTCTGTTTTCTACTGCACCCCTCTCACCAAAGCAAAGCAAACATTAGCAGCACATTGACCGTAGTCAGGCATCCTCATTCCATAGGTGCTATAAAACATTTCCTGTAAAAGAATCACAGTTTTCAAGACAGGGTGTGTCTCCCCCAACACTCTCACCAGAATACAGTGTAATAGCATCCCCAACTCCTAACCCATAAACACCGTTTCTTCACACATCCGCCCAGAAATCCTGTAATAGAAAAACATTAAAACTGTAACCCTGTAGGGAAGAAAATGTAAATGGTAACGCTGCGCAGTTACCTCTGTAAGCAACACAAGACACAAAAATGGCATTTACAGGTTCACTCATCCTCGAATATTTTGTCATCCTTCTACTCCTGTAAAAGAAACCCACATAAATTCATCCACCCTTTTATCCTATCTAGGTGGAGGTGGTTAACCTTGAGTCATGGTCAAGTCTTGTCATCTTTTACCAGTCAGTCCGTTTGTTTTTATTCCCAGTCTTTCATCCATTCATCCGTTCTTTGCTGACAGTGAAACCTGTCGTCGCATCTAGTTTCCACACTCAGCAAAATGACGTCATCTCAAAAAGAAACAAGAACTTGAGTTTGGATTACCTCGCTGAATCCTTTTTTAAACAGGGACTCTCGTTTCTAATTGTCCCCACAAGTGTTTCCTCCAGAACCCATTTCAATGCGGAGAAACTCACTTACAACAATTTTCTCGCCGACGTGTAATGCTTGTAATTTCCGATGTGCAGATCTGCTTAAAGAAAAGATTCACAAACAAAAATCAGTAAATATAAAACAAAATAAAATGAAAAATAACAAAAACAAAATGCAGACGCCCGGGTCTTAGGACTTGTCACTGAATATTCTTCCCATCAATAAAAATACCAACCTAAACCTACACAGAGTCAAATCAACACCACCTCAACCTTTTCATATTCATAAACCTATATGTTTTGCGTTCGTGAAACAAAATTGAACCATTAAGTAAGTTGAGCTCTTGAAATGTTTTAATTCTCTTAATTCTGCCAGTTTATTTCAACACTTATTCAATGACTTTTATTCAACTGCTACTTGGTCACTCGACTTTTACCTGTTCAAATTGCCTAGGGTTCAACAAAGTCTAGATCCCCGTTATCATGAAACTTGAACGGTGTACGATGATTTACTTACAGTAATTTAGAATCATCACTCAACCTAGCTCTACTACTGGCACTGCGCGACTTTTCTCACACTGGAAACCAGAATTTAGTACAGAACTTTAATGCCTCAGGGAATCGCGTTCAAGGGCTGCCCCCCCTTCTCTTCTTCTTTGTCCGTGTGTTCCTCCTTTATTAAATCTCCATCACAATGACGTGGCGCTCTGAAATAAAACTCACACTGTTAATTCCTCGTTTTCACTCTGCACCACTGCTCAGAGTGTTTTCTTTTCTTTTTAGTGTAGAGTAAACAATTAAGTCGAGGCCTTAAGCCCCAAATATCTCGCACGGGCATCATTTTCATAACCAAACCGCTCCGGACTCTGCTCCCCAGACCACACAAATGCCCTCTGGGCTTATTATTATAGCAAATTCTGTATTTGACTTTGTTGTGTGCAGCATTGAGCCTTTGTCAGTAAAGCATTCTTCATTGCAGCAGCTGGAGCATTGTGTGTCACTTCTTAGTAAATTAAATCAACATTTTGATTTTAGTGCATGGGTATGTATCAGTTTTTACTCCCTCAACAAGTGCATAAGTGTTCATGTGTGTGTTTCCCTTCATTCTAAGTAGGCGCATGCAGAAGTGTGTGTTCGTGTGTTGGTATATGTTTGTGTTCATCACCTTCCTGTTCTGTAGTTTAGGTAAACCAGCGGCCTGACGCATGGCCTAGGGTCCCCCCCTCCTCTTTGGGTCTGTTTTCATCCGTTGTTGCAGCTGCCTGCATCTTCTCCTTGTACCTTGACCCTTTTGCTTCTGCCTTCTGCAGCTCTGCTGTTCGGCTCTTCTCAGAGGTCAGCATCCTTCTGCTCACCGTCCCTTTTCCTCCGGGCTTAATGCGCGTCTCGTCACAGCTCTGTCAGCTGACGCAGCCTGGGAATTTCCCCCGTGTAGTGAAACGGGCTTTAGGTTTAGTGCTCTCCGTCTCTGCTGCATGAGATCACTCTTTTGCAGCACTGTTGACATCCTCAAGTTGTTGTTGTGAGTCCAGCTGCTGTGGCCTTCAGGGGTCAAAGGGTCAAAGATGGTCGCGGAGAGGGCAACGATGGTAGAGGGGAGGGTAGGAGTCCAGGTCAGCTTCGGCTCTCAGAAAAAACAAAAACAAAACAAAACAGGCGAACAGGAAAATGATGTTGTGTTGGCTGTGCTGTGTTGGCTGTGTTATCCCGAGAGGGGAGAAACAACGAGATCTCGTCTCCCCCCTTTTTTGTTTTTGTTTTTTTTTTTTTCACCATATAATCAACTCATAACCCCTCAAGTTGACAGGACAACACAGGTACGTGTTAAAATTCTTAAGATCTTGTTTAGAAACCTAAAAAGGAATTTCCTATCATTCAGTAGTCATTTGTCTTAAACAATCAACAAAAACATGTCCCAAGTCGACCCTTTTAACCACTAAATTTGTCGTGTCCTCACTTAATCCTCAGACCAGTGTCTTTATCTTTTGACGTTACGTTGTTGTCCTGCAACCCAAAGCGTTTAATTGTCAGTAATGTATAAACTATATCGTTTAAAAACAGGTGTATGTTAAGTGTCGCTACTTTAACCTTGCATGTACGTGCACATGTATGTAAGCTGTTTCTTCATTGCATGTATGGGTGCGTCTGTATATGGGTTACTTTAACTTTTTCTCAAACGAGGCATTTCTCTAACACGCACATGTGTCTGTTCCTCACCCTTCTCATATCTTTCTCTGGTTGTGTGTGGTTTTATTTGTTTCAGTGATTTACCAGGAACATCTTTTCCTTTTCTCCATGTCTTCCGCCAGAGGTTAACACTGGTGAGATTCAGGGACACAGCACCCAGAGCAGTTCAGCGAGAAAAACCCGCCTCAAACTACATTCTCTCTTTTTGTTTTACCGGGAGGGGTGAGGACAACTCTGGTGTCCAGCCGTGAATTTTAGCCAAAGCTTGGCCTGTCTTCTGCTGCCGTACTCAGGCTTCCAGGTTAAGAAAAAACACCTGTATGAAGACACTAAACATACATTTAGTATTTGTATAAACATAACTGCCTAAATCATTGAACTCTTGAGGAGGGTGTATTTCAGAATCAGAATCAAAATCAAAAACTTTATTGTCATTGTCATGAGACCGACGACATTAAGAATGGTCCCCGATCATTGCATCATCCCTAGTAATATCAAATATAAAAAAACAATAAAATTCAATCAATAAAATAGATAGAATACTTAAAATACTAAGTATTCCCACCGTCATGCTTCAGACCGTGCATAGATTAACACAAGAGTGGCATGGTGGACATTTTTGTAGTATTCAGATGTGTTATTGCAGTTGGATAACAGCTGTGTTTGAGTCTATTAGTCCTTGCTCTGATTGCCCTGTACCGTCTGCCTTAGGGCAACAGTTCGAACAGGGAGTGGCCAGGATGTGAGGTGTCTTTTATGATGTTCTGGGCCTTTTTAAAACAGTGGGCGTTGTTTGACTCTTTACTAACTTTAAAACCCCACCATAACAATTTCTCACTGACAAACTTCTATGCATCCATTTAAACATGCGAAGCCAGCACAAAATCACACACATACCCCTACAGCAAAGCTTTAACATAACCACAATGCAACTCCTCCCTTAAACGGGAGAAATCACCCTGAATCAACCAACTCTATATAAAACGTCAAACAAAGATAAACCACAAACATTTCTACACTTCTGTGTCTTCCACGCAGCACAATAGGCAGAAAAACACCGATTACTCACAGTCTACAACAAAAGAAAAACCTGCTCTTTTCACAACTCTCACAGCTAAAGTCAAAACTCTTACCCAGTGCCTCTGAAATAATAAAAAATCACCAAATACTCGATTACTCTTTTCACTCGCTCCCTCTCACTCCCTTCTTCCTCATACAGCATACACGCTCGCTCCCGCGGACCCGCTCGGCCCCGCGGGCTCACTCGGCCCCCACCTTTTTCCTCTCACAGAGACAGAGAGAGAGACCCTTTTCCTTTTTTTTTATTTCTCCAGCACACATACACACACAGAATCCCAACTGAGAGAAAGAGGGAGAGAAGAGAAAAGAGTTGTAGAGAGGAAGTTTTTTAGCAGGAGTTTCAGATCTAACAGATTTATACAACTTATTTACACACACCGGTAATTTATGTTCTATTTATTGATTTTAAAGGAGAATTTGGGCCAGCTGGGTTTCTGCCTCTGTTAGGCACTAACAGCTGGGGCGCTGCTTTAAAGGTGAGTCAGCACTGAAATATCCCTTCAGGTGTTACCAGGCTTCTACCAAACCGGAGTCTGGCGGGTAACCTTGCCTAGAGCTTCCTGATAGGGGTGCTAGTTGGTTGTCACCTTGTTCACACGTCTCATTCACACTTCATACATTACCTGCAGTCGCTCATTACCCTCCTTATGTATGTAATAAATGTGTAAAAAATTCTATGTGTGGTGTATTATTTTAACCAAAAGAGGAACCTAGTTCCTTTAATTGTGTAATCTGTGAACAACGGAGAACCAAACTGTCCTGCCCAGTGTTCCACAGCAAGCATTCAGCGTGTATTTATGTGTGTCCAATATCAAACAGAACATCAAAACATTTAAAACACTAAAATCATCGGGGTTTTAAGAAGAGATCCGTTTTCTCCTATTGATCAAAGGGACCCCTCCTTTGGACTCCAACCAGTACTTCTCCTTTTTAAGTTTTAGAGGATCTTTTCTAATAAAGTCCTCTGGGCCTTCCTAACCCTTCTGTAGTTTAGAGAATATTACTAAAAAATATTCTCAAGGCCTTTAACCTTTTAATTTGTTTAGAAAGGCGTTACTAATAAACCCTTTCAAGGTCCCAGACCTGCACTGAGGTATATATATCCGACACCGGAGAGCAACCCGTCGGCTGCAACCGTGGTCAGACCTCAGTTCACTCTTATCTTTATTCACTTATTCACTTATTTCTTATTCACTTATCTCTTATTCACTTGTCTGATTCTCAACAAGCCTTAAGTAAGCCAGACAATTTTGGTTATGAATTACTAGGAGTTTGGACACTAAGTATTTTTATAATGTTCAATATAGCAGAAATAAAAGGTCTGCTTACCTTGTTTTTGTGTGCACACAGCTTTTGTCCAAACTCCGTTCACTCAGACCACTGCCGATGTCCTCCCACCCGTTCCAGTTTGGCCTGGAGCGGATCCTGTTCGTGACGCCAATTGAAGGATATAAAAAAAACAACAACAGCAATAGAATAATATTAAACACAAAGTGAACCGTCTTCCTTCATTAAATAGGTTCTTTTAGATGTTAAGGAGGAATTGACTTAACCAGGCTGGCGGAGAATGAAGACAACCGGACACCTGCAGCAGATGGGGAATCAGTGAACTTTTATTGAGACAGAGACAATCTCTCAACACAGCTCACATCAGGAGATTCCTAATATTTGCTGTAAGGATGGGTATATATTCTCTAAAACTTACAGGAGGGGGTTGTGAGGAAAGTGCTGCATTAGCAGAAAAACAACTCCATAAAAGGAAATCGGCCTTGGGTGTTCTAGCCTCTTCGCTTGCAGATATCTTCCACCTGCAGGATGAGGCGATCGCTTCTTATCGCTCTCAAGGCCAAAGTCGTGAGCACATTTACACAGTTGCACAGTAACTTTAAAGCTGAACAATATTTAAAGCTGAATAATGTTTGATCAGATTATATTTTCTTCAATGCCTAGTCCTACTTAAAATCCCATTTATTTTTATTATTTTTTTTTATCATCTACTCGAACTAAGGAAAACGTTTGACTAACTCAAAGACAATTTCCACGCCTCCCATGCCTGTCTGCAGAAGGCGTTTTGAATTTAGGAGCGCCAAGATGGCAGCGGCAAACCCTGGCGGCTCTCCGGTGAGTATATATATTTTTTCATCTTCAAGTTTGTCTTTTGAAACCTTAATTTTATTTAAATCCGTTGCTCACGTATAAAGTACACAGACGGGGTCTTTGCTCAACTCGTCTGAGGCGTGTCTCACTAAGCGCTACATGCTAGCATCCTGCTAACCGAGCTACCCTTTACATGCTGTGCTTTAGAAAATAGGATACTCGTTAAAAAAATACTCCGCAGATATTGATAGATAGACGAACACTGCAAATATAATGTTGGAAACGAGAACGGCCTTTGGTGAAGGGGTAAAATACACCATGAATAAAGCCATAGAGTGAATGGCTGCCATGGTTGCAGAACGGCCTGATTTAATGACAAGAATGGGGAAGAGTGAGGTGAAGTGAACCAAAGCCACAAAACACGGTCAGACAAGGCGGCAAAAGGGCAGTGATCTGTCCGTCAGTATGAAGTTGGTGTGTGCTTTGGTGAACAAAAACTCCAGACCGGTAGCAAGAAGATGGGAGACTCGTGTTTCACTGGAATAGTGGTGAATTAAAACATCCTTTGTTGGGGACATTTCGGTGTAAATGCATCCATACAGGCAAGACAGAGGCAGACCAGACAGTGAAGAAAACAAGGCAAACATTAGAAATATTAAAACGGAAATATAGGATTGAGTTGAGGTCCTTGCAGGCTACCCACAATTTCCCCAAACTGAGCCACCCATTAAGAAATTCATTCTCACTGTTTCATAAACCAAAGGGATTAAATTTGACAATATCAAATTTAATTTTCTGATCTTTTCATAAATGAAACACGCTGCCAGGCAATCTGTTTTCATTTTTTTTCATCCATTCAGAGTATTCGTTGGGAACACTGAACTCAATAATCAGTTCCAGCTTTCTTCATTAAGTTTTGGTTTGGCTTTGTTCTCAAAAACATTTAAATAAAATAGAAAATAAAGCTTTTTCTCTTGCGAGCTCAATTTTTAAATATACTGTGCTATTAAAACAAAAGATGTAAGAAAAGAATAAATAAAATCCTAACCAGAAAATCAAAATGCTGCAACAAATGGCATGAATTAAAAAATAAACTTTTTTGAAAGAACCATAAGGAAATATGATAAAATAAACATTGGAATCTTATAGCCTAAGAATATTCAGTTAACTAGGTAACTAACCTTGTGTTTTTAACTCACTTTTTGTTGGTGATTTAAAAATTACAAAAATAATTCTACTTTTTCCTCTCCTTTAGGATCTTCTCCTACATCATATTCTTCTGAGACAAGGCAAACATTAGAAATATTAAAACGGAAATATAGGATTAATATAACATACAATTTGGGAAAATGTAAGGAACGCAATGTAAATGATATTGTAAAGTCATTAAAACAGCATACTCTGATTAAAAGAAACATGTAATTGGGTAGGATAATAATAATAATTATAATAATAATAATAAACACGTACAAGATGGGTATGTATACTTGTATCCAGAATTTAACAACTATAAAGTTGTAGCATGCCAGACCATCTTGATTGAATGTAACTTTGCTCCACACAAGTTTTTTGTTAGACATATTCATATTGTTATCTAATAAATGATACATTCTTAGATTTTATCGAACGTTAATTTATAAATTGTTTCTGTCTTTATGTGTTTGTTTCAGATTATGCAGGATGAAATTATTCGGTCAGCAAGACACTTGCTGCAGTTGCTAACATCATCCAACCAAACTCCTGCTGTTGCTGCTGCGATGAATCAGAATACAAGGTACTTATGAGTTAATCCTACATTCAACTAAATTGAGATATATCTATGTATATGTGTATATTGTTAAGGTTCACAATTGAGGAGGGAGAGTACAAACCACCCTTGGTCCAGAAGGTCTTGGTCAAACAATGATTTTAATGACTACACACGTGTGGGAAGAACACTCTGTACGCCGACAGCAAGTGATCTCCGACTTAATCAAAGCATAAACAGATATTTTATAGCATCAGGGTTTGATTTACTGACGCCCCTTCATGCGTCACAGATACATTTTATACATAGATCAGATCAACACCACAAGGACTTTTAACCCAGAAGATCATCTTCTATTTTCATGGCTGGTACTTTCCGTTCTTGTCTTAAAGTGAATTGTTCCTCTTTCTTGCCGAGACATGACTAATCTCTCCTCTAAATAAATCTAACTCATGTGTGTGTGTGTGTTGACCTCACATGCTCTTTCTCAATTCACCTGTTGCACTTCTGACCTTTCACCAGGACAGAGGCTCACTGAGACTATATGTATGTCTTCTACTAAATAAATGTTTTAACCAAGAACCTCTACTAAAACCTTAATATAAAATGACCTGATATATAAGTGTTTTGTAAGCATGTATTGCAATTCCTTCTATGGCTCCAAGTCACTTGCACAATAGATTGTCCGGACATCGCGCCGAACAAAGCTTCCAACCCCCAATTAATTGACCGAGCTCCAACTCTTTAATAAGCACAGATATGCATTGTGTATAAAATAGTCATAACTGCACCTGAAATACAAAATTAACATCATCATAAACATCTTAAGGCCATCTTAAAGCTATCTGTTACATTGTTAAAGCCTCGTCTTAGCCTGCTGCTCAAAATAACTTCCTGCTTCTGCAAACTCTCTGCAAGCCTGTTTCCTGTCAGCCTGTGACTTTTAGCCTTTCTGAAAGACACACACTGTTCAACCCCTGAATGCAATATCCATGCTGCAGATTATATTTATTATTTAACAATAGCAGTAAAATAATTTCCCTACTCCACAATATGTGTGTGTGTGTGTGTATATATATATATATATATATATATATATATATATATATATATATATATATAGTAAGTAGCACGGAGAGAGGTTAGCCAACTAACGGAGTTGCAGAAAGGTAAGACAAATAAGGTGCCTAAGAAATACAGCAAGCTGTCCATACCTGAGGCCTTGGAAACTGCCAAGCAAAGACTCACAGCCTTGGCCAGCCGCTTGAGGAGGTACACCAGAGAGATAGAAGGCAGGAGAATAAACCAGCTGTTCTCCACAGAACCAGCAAAGGTGTACTCTCAGTGGCAAGGGAACAATAAGAGAACAGCACCACCAAGGCTGGAGACGGAGCAATACTGGAAGAGCATATGGGAGAAGGATGCAACCCATAACGGCAATGCTCAGTGGCTAGAGGATCTGAGGGCAGACCACAGCGACCTCCCTGAACAGGGTCCAGTAACCATCACAGTGGCAGATATCCAAGAAAGGGTCTCCAGTATGAAGAGTTGGACAGCACCAGGGCCCGACATGGTTCACGCCTACTGGCTGAAGAAGCTGACTGCACTCCACGAGCGTCTGGCAGCACAAATGAACCAGCTGCTAGTTAACGAGAGACACCCGGAATGGCTAACTGAAGGCCGGACGGTCCTGATCCCCAAGGACCCCAAGAAGGGACCGGTCCCCTCCAACTACCGACCAATAACCTGCCTCAGTACTACATGGAAGCTCCTGTCAGGCATCATATCGGCTAAGATGAACAGGCACATGGGTCAATACATGAGCGGGACACAGAAAGGAATTGGCAAGAATACCAGAGGCGCAAAACACCAGCTACTGGTAGACAGAACAATCAGCCGAGACTGCAAGACCAGACTGACCAACCTGTGCACTGCCTGGATTGATTACAAGAAGGCCTATGACTCAATGCCCCACAGCTGGATACTGGAATGCCTAGAATTGTACAAGATCAATGGGACCCTAAGAGCCTTCATCAGGAACTCAATGGGGATGTGGCGTACAACACTAGAGGCCAACTCCAAGCCCATAGCACAAGTCACCATCAAGTGCGGGATCTACCAAGGAGATGCTCTGTCCCCACTGCTGTTCTGCATAGGCCTGAACCCCCTCAGTGAGATCATTAACAAGACTGGCTACGGATACCGACTACGGAACGGAGCAGTTGTCAGCCACCTCCTGTACATGGATGACATCAAGCTGTATGCCAAGAGTGAACGAGACATCGATTCACTGATCCACACTACCAGGCTATACAGCAATGACATTGGAATGTCGTTCGGACTGGAGAAGTGTAGTCGGATGGTAACAAAGAGAGGGAAGGTAGTCAGAACTGAGGGGATTGAACTACCAGAAGGCAACATTGCAGACATAGAGGACAGTTACAAGTACTTGGGGATCCCACAGGCGAATGGGAACCATGAAGAGGCCGCTAGAAAAGCTGCAACCACCAAGTACCTGCAGAGGGTCAGGCAAGTCCTGAGGAGTCAGCTGAATGGTAAGAACAAGATCCGGGCCATCAACACGTACGCCCTGCCCGTGATCAGGTACCCTGCTGGGGTAATAGGCTGGCCAAAGGAGGAGATAGAAGCCACTGACATAAAGACAAGAAAGCTCCTTACCATGCATGGAGGGTTTCACCCCAAATCCAGCACCCTGAGGCTGTACGCTAAGCGGAAGGAAGGGGGCCGGGGACTGGTGAGTGTCAGCACCACAGTCCAGGATGAGACAACGAACATCCAAGAATACATTGGGAAGATGGCCCCAACTGACCGAGTGCTCAGTGAATACCTCAGGCAGCAGAAACCCAAGAAAGAGGAGGGAGACGAGGAACCATCATGGAAGGACAGGCCCCTGCACGGTATGTACCACCGGCAGATAGAGGAGGTGGCTGATATCCAGAAATCCTACCAGTGGCTGGACAAAGCTGGACTGAAAGACAGCACAGAAGCACTAATCATGGCAGCACAAGAACAAGCTCTGAGCACAAGATCCATAGAGGCTGGGGTCTATCACACCAGGCAAGACCCCAGGTGCAGGCTGTGTAAAGATGCCCCAGAGACAATCCAGCACATAACAGCAGGGTGCAAGATGCTAGCAGGCAAGGCATACATGGAACGCCATAACCAAGTGGCCGGCATAGTGTACAGGAACATCTGTGCCGAGTATAACCTGGAAGTCCCGAGGTCAAAATGGGAGATGCCCCCAAGGGTGGTGGAGAATGACCGAGCTAAGATCCTGTGGGACTTCCAGGTACAGACGGACAAAATGGTGGTGGCTAACCAACCGGACATAGTGGTGGTAGACAAACAGAAGAAGACGGCCGTAGTGATCGATGTAGCGGTTCCGAATGACAGCAATATCAGGAAGAAGGAACACGAGAAGCTGGAGAAATACCAAGGGCTCAGAGAAGAGCTCGAGAGGATGTGGAGGGTGAAGGTAACGGTGGTCCCCGTGGTAATCGGAGCACTAGGTGCGGTGACTCCCAAGCTAGGCGAGTGGCTCCAGCAGATCCCGGGAACAACATCGGAGATCTCTGTCCAGAAGAGTGCAGTCCTGGGAACAGCTAAGATACTGCGCAGGACCCTCAAGCTCCCAGGCCTCTGGTAGAGGACCCGAGCTTGAAGGATAAACCGCCCGCAGGGGCGTGCTGGGTGTTTTTTTTTATGTGTGTGTGTATATATATATATATATACACACACACACACACACACACACACACACACACACACATACATATATATATATATATATACACACACACACACACACACACACACACACACACACACACACACACACACATACATACATATATATATATATATATACACACACACACACACACACACACACACATATATATATATATATATATATATATATATATATATATATATGTATGTGTGTGTGTGTGTGTGTGTGTGTGTGTGTGTGTATATATATATATATATTTTTCATAGGCAGGGATGGGTCAAAGAACAGCACATCTTGATGAGAGCACAACACATGAAGAGGTATAAACTTATTCTTTTTATTCACTGATCAACACTGAGAAGTTTTCGCTTAATAAAAGTGTTATTGAAGGTGACCATCACTGCAGGTCACAGGTGGCATTTACAAAAAATAATATTATTATTGGATATTCATCATTAATCATGAAAATGTAACACTGTAAATTTTGGATTGAAAAATATTTTTTTATTATATCCAGTTTGCACTGTAAATGCATGCTTCTTTTACCGTTTCTTAGTATATACAGGGGTATAATTAATGTTAAATGTGTAATTTCTTTGGACTCAGAGATTGTATTTGTATTATTGCTTTCAGTTAAGGGACGCCCTGAATGATTTGTTTCCCAAACTGAAGGAGGTAACAGGTGGCTGGCTGCTGTTCAAACCTGGGGGTGTGTATGAATTCTGCACTGTGTATAATTAAACTAGAAACTGATCCTGCTGTTTAATAAGTACTTTTAAGACAAGTTCCTTTTCACCGCATGTTGTGAATTCCTAATTCTGAGTAGTTTTGAAGATACTTTTCTTGAGGCATTGGATATATTTCATGATCAGAATAATCTGCTGCAATTTGCTTTTATACAGGTGGTTGGGGAACCCGAAAACTCTCTCTGGTTCCTCCAGCTGATATTGGCTATACAGGGACAATCCTAAAGGCTGCCAGTCGTGGGGGTAAAAATTTATATATTGCTCCTATTCAAGAGGAACTTAGCAATGACCCTGTACCACTAAGCGATGAGTCCTTCAGATGCATGCCAAAAGCAAAATGCCAGAAGTGTGGCATAGGTGTTCCACTGCAACTTCTGTCAGAACACCTAAAATCCTGTCCTCCTTTGGAAACTCCCAGTGAAAGTACTGTGGTGAATTTAGATGGTGATGAACCTACAGAAAAGGAATGTAGGTTTTTTGACAATTTCATACTAACATATTACCCAAAAGCATAAAGTGTTAAGAGCTAGCTAGAAGGAAAAATTAAATGTTATAAAAATAAACTTTGTCCTTTATAATTTATTGCACAACAGCACCATTGCAGCAGTGTCCTGTCTGCACAGATATGTTTCACTCTGACCTCATTGAGCTGCATGCCTCTTCATGTGGAGAAAGGTATTTAGCAACAAAAATTGCAATTTTTATTGTCATTGGATTTAAGCCTTGAATGAAATTTAACAACATATTTTGATAGTAGCTCACGAAATGAAAAGGGGCATGAAGATACAATAATTGAGGAAGGGCTAGCAGATATGCCAGGACCATCTGGAACTACTTGTGAAGTCAGGGATGGTAGGTCAATCATTTAGTCACAGGTTATGTAAGGAAGGTGTTGATTAGTAACAATCAACAGCTAATGTGAACAATTCCTGGAAATCAAACCATTAGTTTGTATCCATTCAATGGATTTCTTATTTTTGATAGCCTCATATTCAAACTACTTTAGACAATCCTTCAAAGGATAAAACATAATCTTCTTGTAATAGTATCTAGATAGAACGTGATATACAGACTATATCCAATTATAATCACTTCTATTTTCTTTTAGGCTGGTTAACTGTTTTGGACTCTTCAAAGGCCAAATATGAATGTGCAAAGAATGCTTTGGACATGCATGAAATGGAGAGCCCATTACGTCTCACAATGGACATCAGACAAAGTGTAGCTGATCAGGACATGGCCCTCATCTCATTCTACAAGAGACCCAATGTTGAATGGGCACGTCCCTTGGAGTGCAGGCTTGAGGGTAAATTTTCTGAAAATGATACATAAATATATCTTGAAAGAATTATTTGTATTCATTATTTTATTTTGGTGATCTAACAGGGGATACAGCTATCGGACAAGGAGTAATACGTTTTTTCTTATCAACATGCATGGAGAAGCTGATGTCTGGTTTTTGCATCAATTTTGGTTAGTTTGTTTTGGTTGACCGTACCTATGTTTGATGATCATTATATTGTAGAACTTTTCACAAGTTAATTGTCTCTTTATTTTGTGAAAACCTCTGTATTGTGTGTAAGTAATCTTCTTTTTTTTTTTTCTTTCTTTTCATTTATCTCATAGCAAACTCTAATGTTACTCCACTTTTTGAGGGAGAGCCAGGCCATTACATACCATCAGCAGCTCACTTTCTTGTGGAGAGTGATATGTTCCTTATGGCAGGGAGGATGGTAGGGCACTCCTTTCTTCATGGAGGCCCATGCCTATCTGGACTTAGCCCAGCCGTTGTGCATGTCCTACTTGGTGGTAGTCCTGAAACTGCCACAGTTACACCCGAGGACTGTCCAGATCTAGACCTGAGAGGGACAATTCAGCTTGTAGGTTTTTATGTTTAAATGAGGGAACGTTTATACATTGCCCCGTGTGAGTTATAAACATGTCTAACCTAGACTAATCCTTTAAAATTGTTCTAGATCAAAAACTCTGCCATTGAGACATGGTCTGAGACTTTTAACTTGTCGTTTTTTTTTTTGTTTTTTTTTTATGTATGAGGAATTAGGAATTTATAGTTCTTGTTTCTGTCTGAATTACTGTCTTATGGGTTACAGCTTGAAGGGCAACCCAAGCTGTCGGATGAAGAGAGAAAACGTGTTCAGGATCTGGCATATGCATGGGACCTCCCCCCCTTGACAGAGAACAACAGGAGATGGCTGTTTGAGAAATTATTACTCCATTCTGTGAGTAAATTGAAAAGTAAGTAAAATATTTCTGTGTTACTGTTTAGTTAACGTTTTTCCTTAGGTCATTGGAAGAGTGACGAGGTCGATAAAACAGCTGAGAAGGGGACTTAAAGAAACCCATATGTGGACCCTGCTGACCCAGCGACCTGACACGGTGCCCTTACTCTTTCCACAAGAGTTGGCTGCTGTGAATCCTGAGGTAAATTTTGTGTTCCTAAATACTGTATTCATTAATAACATTTTACTGTGTTGTAGAAAATGTAGTCCAAAGCAAACTATGAAGACTTGAGTCATTCTACAAAGTGAAAAAATTGCAATTTTAATTTGGCATTTACCAAGAATTATGTATCAAATAATAAACTTACCATAACAAAGCTGTATTCATTTTTACAAATAAAATGCACAAATACTAAAAATGAACATATTCTTGTGGACCATACATCTTTACAGCAGTTTTTCTTTAGTCCTGTAAAAATAAAACTGCTCAAAGCCTGATTTACATATAGAAAACGATTTTGTAGATTTGAAAAAGACATGACTAAAATACATTAGTAATTATTTGGTAATACACATTTTCTAATTATATATTTAGCCATTAATGTTGTTTGAATTTGAAAAAAAAAAATTGATTTCTATTTTCATTTTTTGTTTGAGACAGTTTCTTCTTTTAAGATACAGTCAAAACTATGTAGAGGTTTGGGGATCCAAGTGAACACAAAAAGCACAAAACATGGATTATTATAGAAATTTATTCAAGAAATCAAGTCATGGACCATAAGGCTAAGTGGGTGATAGTGAGCTAAGAACAGGTGAAATATGGCTATAGGGAAGGGAACTACCCAAAACAAGAACAGACAAAATCCATGGAAATCTGAAAAATGTGCAGCAGTATTTTTAAGGGTATACTTTGTTCTGTTACAGGTCCTTCTTCAGCGGATCGTGTGGCCAGAAGATGAAGATGATGACTGTCCTCTTGAAAATAAATGCCGAATCACAGGCTACATGAGGCATTTTATTCTAAATGGTAGGTTTGCCATTTTGCAGGAGGGGAATACTACGGAGCCCCGCAGGGGACATGGGAGGAAAAAAAAATTAAGACGGACTTTTGCGAGATCTCGCAAAACAAACTCGGGATCTCGCAAAAGTTGAATTCCAACAATGGCGGCAGCTACTTAGTTGTAATATTACTCTTTCTGGGTCACAAAATACACCTTTAAGATATTTTGAGGCGTGAATGTAGTGGTGTAAATGTCAGATACCTGCTCGGTTTACAAGACATCACATATTTGCAAAAGTGCTCCGACGCTTTTGGAGATGTGACACCCACTAGCTCGAAGCTAACGGGAGGTCGAGACCTACTACAGCCGGGAGGAACACCGCTTTCCCGGCACATCGTGCCTCGACCTCCCGGTCGGCTTCGAGCTGGCGGCCTCTGAAGAATGCGGCTAAAACATTTGCGAGATCCCGAGTTTGTTTTGCGAGATCTCGCAAAAGTCAGTCTTAATTTTTTTTTTCTCCCGTGTCCCCTGCGGGGCTCCGTAGAATACCAATATTATTGCAATGTTAAAAATATATTGGTTGGATTTTTTTCAAGGTTGTTAAACCTCATTTTTTTCTTCACAGCAACACCAAGTGAGCTGAAAAATGTCCTAAAATTCTGGACTGGATGGGAGATTGTGCCAAAAAGTCTCACAGTGGAGCTAGTGGATGGCAGACATCCAACTGCTGCCACCTGCTATGAGACCTTGCGCATTCCATACCACTACAAGGACTATTTAACTTTTAAGGAAGACCTCATTGCCTGCTCTGAAACCTGCCACTCAGGGTTTGGACTCATTTGAGTCATTCCCATAATGCAAGGTAGTGTTGTACAAGTCTCTGTTTAAGATTTGGAATATAAATGTTCACATCTACTGGGCCTCTCTGATGCCATTTACTCTGTGCAGGCAACATTGGTTCAGTTCTCGGTTGAAAATGCCTTTAAGTAGTTTTTAAAACTGTTAATGTCTTGAAAGTTTACCTTGTCAATGACATCTTGCATGCATCTTGATCAAAATAAAAGGACAAGATTGACTTACATTGTTGTTTTAATTTTGAAACATTCCAACCATCAGCCTTCAGTCAAATATTGCTTTACAACATAACATTCAAACTGACAAGCAGTTTCTATTTAGTTTTCTGAGTGAATCTATATTTTTAAGTTCCCTCTCCTAATTCTTCAGTATTTACATTACGAAGCTTTACTAAAAATTCCTACTTATAGCAAAGTTTATAGCTTCAAACAGTTGGTGAACCCTGTGTAATCTCATAGATTTCAGCACAATTTGAAGATCAGATCCCATTTCATGACCAAAGTCACAATAATCAGAACTGCTTATACACAATTATGTTAATGAAAACACCATGAAAATTCTTTGAGTTGGTTTAGTTTAAGCAGACTGATTGTCCAGATGCCCGTGATGAAGATCCGATTACATTTCATGACCAAATTGTGCAGAAATTAATGAAATTCAACAAGATTCACAAACTTTCCTGTAACTGTATGTAGCTTTCCTATTCTAAATGAATTGCTGACAAAACTGAACAGCCATAATGTAGATGTCCGCACCAAAGGACTGGGATGCCGCTCTTGGATTAACAACGCCCTGTAAAGTTGTCATTTGTTCTTCTGTCAATGGACAGTCAGTGTTCGGAACAACAATGCTTGAATGGTTATGGCAAGATAGGCCACTGTCCTCCCAGTCAATGTCTGGAATCTGGAAGCCCTGCAACGAACAAGCAAAATTAGGAAAGAATAATTGTATATAGGAATCAATGAGTACTAAAAATGTGCACCTTTACCTGTGTGTTTTCTGGAACAGGAACAGGGTGATATCTGTGACCCAACTCCCACAGCTGGTTGGGACTCATGTTGTTTTCTGTTCGCAGTGGATGGTTGTCCCATCCACTGCAAAATGTATTCAAATCATCCTCCAGTCGAGGAAGAAAGACGTAATGGCAGCAAAAGAGGTGTGCAACATTTGAAATGTCAAGAAGGCCCTCTTCCTCAAGGTTGTGAAGAACATCGTAGTAAATGCATGTAACGGCCACCCAGAGGTCTCTCCACAGTCGCTCTATTCTGAAATAATATATAAAAAATATTTAATTAGGTATGGCTTTTCTTGGTGTGTATGAGAAATTCCCTGCTTGTTTCTAACCCGACATGAAATGTGTGCATGACAACAGTAATAATACATTACCAGGGCATGTAGGAAGGACCCAGGCATATCACTTAAAAGGTGCCAAAAGGGTTGTAATGATCAGTGGCAACATGAGATGACAACCAGACCATTAACACAGAATGAACATTCATGGAAGGAAGGAACAGACTGGAAAAGGTGCGTGAATAACTAAAAAAATAGGGCACATTCCTGAAGGCTCTTTGGGGTTTGCTGGACCTGTCCAATATTTTCTTCCTTGAGGGGTAAGTAATGGAAATTG
>NC_140620.1:46258812-46458812 GCF_057382275.1 Copadichromis virginalis
CATACTTTCCAACAAAGTTCTTAAAAAATGAATACATGACTAAAATAAGAAAACATCAAACAAACACTTGGAATAAGTTCAAAGTGAAAAGAAATATCAACTCAGAATAATTAGCTTTTAAAATAGTCTTCTGATCACAATAAAGGCTTAAAAGGGCAACTAGTGGTAGCAATTCCCAAATGTCAGCTTTTTGCTTTGATGTACACAGCTTCAGGCAACACATTGTTCTTGTCACAGGCCGTTTATTTTTAATTTGTTAAAATCCAGTTAAAGAAAAATAATAATTTGCGTACTGAAGCCTTCAAAGGTCGTTCATCGGGATCCTGCTTTAAAAAACCTGGTGAGCTGCCCAGTGTATTTATCAAAAAAATCAGCAAGGTTAATATTAAAATCCACATGTCAGTTGTAAAAACCTCAATCGGCTACAGCGTGAGGCCTGTTTAAACATTATCATCCCACTACTGGCACTCTGGAGTCATTTAAGTTATTGAATTTAAGAGATGTTATATCATCTTTTAAATGATTGCACATGCAGCCGACTCAAGGTGTGAGAGATGTTTTTTCAGAATTTATACTACCTCAGGAGAAACAGTAGCAAAAATGATCATTGCCTAATACTTTTGAGTGAATCTTAAAACACTTACATTGTTGATTTCCAAAAGCACATTGTGTTACGTATCTGAAAAATAAAAACTTTTTCTTTCCCCTGAAAATCTTCCCGTTCCTGGAAATAACGGCTGTTTCATGCAGGAAATCGCACAAAATACAACATGCATTATTTTTCACAGAACAGTGCAAAGTAACAGGAGAAGAACTGAGCATGAACACAAGTACAGTTTCTGTAGTTTGAGGAAGAAAAAAAACACCTCATAGGTCTTAAACTTGCAGCATCATTAAAGTTTAACCACAAAATATCACTTTTCTCCTAAAAACTGCAGTTCCTGGCTCTAAAAGTAGGTCAGGCCACTGTATTGAAGCTTCCACTGGACACATCACACTGCCATCAAACTGTCCATAGCGTGTATATTGTAGTTTTAGTATCTGTTTTTATTTGGCTAAGTGACATGCTAGTATTTTATTAGTCCGTTAATTAGCACAAATTAGCAGATATCTGTGTCTGTGCATTGCAGCTGTAGCACTTGGTAAAGTGTAAAGCTAAAATATGTCTAAAAATAAATCTGTTGGTATTTGGGCTATTCAGCTATATGTTTGGGTTTTTGGCTGCTACATGTTTTCCACCAGTAGAGGGCAGTCACGGCAAAAAGAAAATAAAAAAATGTTCCGTAAAAAAAAGAGAAGAGAGTATTCTTGGGTTCTGTATGTGAAAGCCATGGTTCTGGAGTACCCAAATAAACTGGGTTTGCTGTTTACACCAAGTTGTCCTGGAGTGGTGTAACACAGTGCCGTTTATGGTTGAAGCATGCTAACCAAGCCTGCTAGCATTAGCTGATAATCCAGCTAATCTCATCCATAAAAGGGTCTCGTCCATAAAAACCTGCATGCTAGCAGCATAAAAGCTAGTACATTCAAAAAAGTGGCGTCAGGATGCCAGTTTATAAATAGTCTTTCTATACAACAACTCCTGGATGTTTGACTTTTAGGAAGGATAGAATAAGAGATGTTTTTGTAAATCTTTATCTTTTCCTTTTGTTGTCCAGATTCAAATGTAGTCCACAACTTTTAAGGGTATTGTTGCGTTAGTCTGAAGAAGCAGGCAGGAAAAAACATTCTCATCATGACTGGTGAAACATGATATTGTGAAGTAAGAAGTAAAAAAGAACAACTTCTACCCTGTGATTAAGATTTGACTGTATAAAACCTCCTAATGTCTATAATGTTTTACGCTTGGGTTTTAGCTGCTGTTTTAGCTGCTGTGAGAAACCAAGAAAAACATGGCACTGAGACAGACTCTCAAAGTGAGAAGCACAAAAATAGCTCATATTTTTTTTAAGTATTCTAGATAGAAAAAAAGTTCTCAGAAGTAGTTTCACTGGAAAAAAAAAAGAGAGAATGAACAAAGATATTGTACCAATTTCTAGCTACTCTATGCCACCTATAAAAGGCACCCTGAAGCAAGAACAGCAAACTCAGAGCACGGAGAATGATTACAGCCTGAAAGAATGGCAGGGGCTTTTATAAAGCTTGCTTGTCGAGCAGATCACTAAATCTCCTCTAACTCCTGTAATCTTCCCGTTCCAACTGACAATGCTTTTTATTGTAATCTTGTACTTGACACCAAGATTGGCCAAATGCTCAGTGATGGCGGAGAGTATTTTGTGTACATCGTGACTGATAAAGACCAGCTATGAGGATAATATATGCTTGTTTACAAACTCGTCTTTTAAAGTTAACCGGTTTTACAAAAATTATTTATTGAGAAAGGAAATACTGGAAAAAGAAACAACGACAAACCCGACGCCTAAAACTTTAAATTAGGAGTGGAGTCTTTGAAATGGAAATTGCTTGTACTGCTTGGGTGTTTTTCCATTCATCATTTCATACCAAATAATAACCTACAAACTACCACAGAGTGGATGTTTTCTTTTAAAATGTGCGATCACATCAGAGAAGAGATCAAATGTAGCTCTAAATGAAATCTTTGCTTTTTATATTCTTTGCATTAACACACTGACACAACTGCATTTCTGGTCCTTGGCAAACATGTCAGCTAATTTAGGACTTGTACTTATATGACACTTTTCTACTCTAGTTGAGTAGAAACCACTTCTATTTATTCATTTTTTTTACTTCAAACTTCATTTACTCATTCTTACAAGCCACTAAACACTTTTCCCCACATTCACACTGATGCATCAGAGGCAACTCGAGGTTCAGTATCTTGTCCAAGGATACTTTGACAAGCTGACTAGAGGAGCTGGGGATCAAACCATCTACCTTCCTATTAGTACGCAATCCACTCTACTTCCTGAGGCACAATAAGTGGCCTTCGTTAATCGGCCTCAATTGTCTCTTTGCATAGCGACCTTTTGTTGGATTTGGTGTCATTGTTATTAAGTTTGGTTTCTTCAGACTGTATGTAAGAGACAGACGTAGCTTTAGGGAGTCTCAAACTTATGTTCTTTGTCACAGCCAGCAGGGAGTTTCGACTCTTGTTGTAAACCTTTGAGGAAAGTTACCCTACTTGGTGCTCAGTTCATCAATTCTGTAGCTCGTCTCTTCGTTTAAGGTCTTAATTTCTAGTTTCAAGTCTTGACTACAATATGATGTTCATGTTTGAAAGTATAGTCCCAATTAGGACAATAAAGTATGACACACTTTGAGCCAGGGATTTCTCATGTCCCGGGGTGTCTCCATCGACCTGGTGACAGTCAGCTCGAGACGTCGAGATGCAGCTTCGCTAACCCTGTTGAAGTCATGACAGTGCTGTCACAGTACCGTGTACAACCCACAGCCCAGGTGTCGTCAGGATGCTTTTTATGCTCTACTCTTAAATAAAAAATGTCTATATATTCACATTTCTTGCACTATCAGACGTTTTCTTATTAAAGTCAATACAATTCAGTTTTATTTATATAGCGCAAGATCACAACGTAACATTAAAACCCTACAATGACAGAGAAGACTAATACAACCAGATGAGAGAAAGCACTTGGCGACAGTGGGAAGGAAAAACTCTCCTTTAACAGGAAGAAGCCTTTGATAATACCTGGTTGAGGTAGGGGCAGCGTGACTGGTTTGGGTTGATGGGTGGGAGACAAACTGTAATCCATCTAATGTGTTTGTCTCAGATGGTAAGTAAAATTAAATATCTTTTACCTAAAGATAATGCTTTTAACACATTTAAGGTATTCTTTCTGTTTAGCCCCAGACAATCAGCTCTCCTGGTCAGTTACTTAATTAACCCCTGCTTAAGAGCATACATATTAAGGTCCCCCCGTTTCCACAGTAAGGCAAAGGTGTTGGACTCTGCCAGTGCTGACCTTTATTCTATTCATAACTTTTATGGAATTATCTACTATCTTTCGTGCTTCTTCATGAGTGATGGAGGGAAGGAGCAGGAGACAGACTGGTGTGAAAGTAAAGCTGTCAATTTACTGGTCAATCTACATTGCCACCCTCTGCCTTGTGGGCTGTGACCGAAAGAAGGGGGCATCCGGGCTCCCCTTTACAGATAGGGTGATGAACTCAGATGAGGAACAGAGGAAGTTGTTCTGACTACATTGCCTCTTGGACACCTCCTATTTGAAGTGATCTGGGTGTGACTGGAAGGAGACCCAAGGGTCAGCTGGCTGATATTCCAGCTGATAATATCAGCCAGTTGATATTATCAGCTGGATTGGGAACACCTCAGTGATGGATGGAAAGACGGATGGATGGTAACAAGGTGAAACGTGAGAAGTAACGATGTGCAGAAGTGTGTCTAAGAACATATCCTAAGAAGAAAAGTACTTGCAAATATGAACACAACATACTCAAGTAAAAAAAAAAAGATATATTGTATTTAAGTTAGAAACATGCTGTATTTTTTATGTAGTGAAATCTGGAGCAGACACTTTCTAAGCCTCTCAACAAACAAAAACAAATACATTAGCACCTGAGCTAGAAAACAGAAAAATGCCTCAATTATCTTTATAAATTGGACAGAAAATTACAGATGATAGTTAAGGAGGTGAGTCGAGGGTTTCTCTTGAGAGGGGTGTGAGAAATGTTTTACTAGACACAAATGAGACGTCTTAATCTTGGTAGACACTGTGTCTGAAAAGAAAAACTACATATGCTGTGATGTTTTGTGATAGTGAAATGAAACTGGGAGAAGAATTGGTCCAACTTCAGGTATACTAGCTTTAAATTGGTTTGAAAAGAAAAAAAAGTACAATAAATAAATTGGAAGCCCACGCGCTAAAAGAGTCTGTGTGATAGTCTGACAGCAAAATAAATTCATTTGCAGGCATCTGGCAGACAAAATGTCTGTTCGCCCTTGAGAAGGAGCCACTCTGCTAAATATGAAATAAAAAGCCTTACCCAGTGTGGTGCGGTTTGAATTCTGGCGTCCCATGGACTCGGTTGATGTTACGAATGTATGAGAGACAAAACAAAATATGAGCCTGCAGCTGGCACCTTCGCGCAGAGTGAAAGACGCGAAATAGTGAAAGGAAGGACACAACAATAAGACAGCATGCAGGAAGTTGAACTAGAGAGACTTTCAAACTGGAACTCGGTGATTCGTTGGACAAATACGGCAGTGAACAAACACCGAGTCAAAGTCGCCTTACAGTTTGTGCAAATGTTTAATCACTTGTCTTGGCATAGAGCAATATTCAGTGCAAACAGGATTCATTATTTTTGCAACGTGCATGATAGTAATGTGAGGACTTAGCAAAGCATACAAATTATGTCAGGCTCTGAAAGCAAACAAGAAAGCCTGTGAGGAGTGAAGTGTGGACTTATTTACATCCTGAACACAAAAGCGCAACGTAATGCGAGCGCAAGCTGCGCGAGACAGTGACATAACCTCTTGATGTCGCACAGTACATACAGTAAAAGACAGAACTAAATGTCACTCTCTGTATAAGCATTTAAGTATTGCACACAAAACCTTCCTGAGTTAACTTTTACTTGGGAAATGGAGTATAAGGTGTACAGTTTGCCCAAAGTTTACATATGTCTGTACAATTTAATTGTATGATGTAATAACTTTAAAAAAATACATTAAAAAATATATTTCTGTAGTTTTTACGCATTCTTGATACCATAGGTGGTTGAAAATTTAAGTAACGCAATCAGCTATTTCCCAGACCAAACAAAGGCTTTACATGCTAAAGGAATGAGTGATAACATAGACTGTATTTAAAAGATGGATGTTGCAAATCTCTTCCAGTGACCAGCAGGGGGTGACTCCTCGAGTTGCAAAAAAGGAACAATTGTACAGAAGTCTAGAAAAGGACAAACATTCTCACTTGAACTCCGTGAAGTCCTGAGTTTATGCTAGTTTTTATGCAAATTTTGGTCCTATATAAAAATAAGAAAATCTATCTCAGTTTCCTTTGTGCTTATGCTGTGTCCTACAATAGATGTCTTAGATTCACCCATGTGTCATCACATCTGGTATTTAGCTATGGCTAAAATGCTAGCAAGTATGGCAAGTTAGCTTTGAGTA
Organism: Copadichromis virginalis; assembly: GCF_057382275.1. Taxonomy (NCBI): domain Eukaryota; kingdom Metazoa; phylum Chordata; class Actinopteri; order Cichliformes; family Cichlidae; genus Copadichromis; species Copadichromis virginalis. The sequence goes on from NC_140620.1 coordinate 46,264,931, forward strand.
ACCAAGCATTGCTTCCGTGGCTAAGAAGGAAGCTAACAAGCTTAGCTAGCTAGGTACCCGTATCTGATCAATGCAACTTAAAGTATAAAAAGAAAACAGGATTATGTGTGATTAACTCATTCACTGCCATTGACGTCTATAGCCGTCAATGGCAGTGAATGAGTCAATGGGTTTAACTCATTCACTGCCAGCCATTGGCAGTGAATGAGTTAAGATTATGACCACATCTTCAGAGGCAGAACTACTTATGTAGAAGGTGAACTGTGCCAAAGCCAGCAAAAATACAGCAGAAGGATCTTAAAATTTAAGGCCTTATAAGCTAACACAATATAAATAAAAATGTGTTTTTGCTCACACATTCATTGCTAAATCTCATGAAACATTTGACGTGCGCTCGATTACATTCCTGATGCCTACATATAATAGAGATAAAGCCCTGCAAGCTTTGGCCGGTGCAAACATTTAGCACCTTTCTTGCAGGCGCAACATGTTCGACAGCCACTGCTGCAAACTCAGTGCTTGTTATTGAACACCATCTACAGCTAATTGTAGGCTCCTTCAGATACAAAGCCAATACATGTGGCAGAGTAGTTATTTATCACTGGAGTGCCTATCAGCAGCTGGGATGGCAGCCTGAAACTAACTGCTGCTTTAGACTTTTTGAGTTGATTTATCTTTGTTCAATCAGCAGCAAATGTAAACAAATGATAGGAGTCTAAAGCATCAGTCAGTCTGAAGGTCAAGGCTGAGGTAGTGCCGTGCAATTTGTAATGCTAGGGGAAGCACAGGGGGAGATGTGGTGGAATGATCTACAATAAATGTGCAAACAAAACCAAAGTGGTGTTATTTCAGTTGTTTAACCTTTGTGAAATACAGCATTTCCTGCACTCGCACCTACAATCTTATTAAGTCATTTTTGTCAGGCTTTGCTCTTAAAGTTGGTTTTAGTCAAATGGAAATCAGCCTGTGTGGTAAAAAAGAAAAATAATTATTTTATTTTAAATGTAAATTGATTGACTCTGCATGTTGAAGAATTTGGATAATCGAGTTGAATACGTCACGATTCTAGTGCAGCAACCTGCCCTTCTTGTGTCAAACCAGGGAGTTCTAGAAAACTCCACAAACTTTGCAGTAGCATTCACTGTAACCAACTATTTACGGTGTCAGAATGAAAGGAAGGCTACAAAATCAGGCATTTGTAAATGAGTTAAAAAAACTGGCTTGGCGAGGGACACTTATTGGAAACTTTGCAAGCCTGCTGATAAACCCTGAAAGCAGGGGCATGCTATATTTAGTAATTAAAGCTAAATTAGGTTAGGAACTCATTTGGTTGCCAGTGCAAGTACTGCAGATTCCCTTATTTTAAAGGCATATCGCTGGACGACTGTAGATGCGGTTCTTTTCTTGTGCGCGTTACACCTTTTCTGCTCCTTGGGAGCTCCTCAGATACTCCAACGGCAGCTCGTCTGAAACATCCACCGGGTTGCTATAGGCCTCATAGTCCTCTTCATCGTGCTGCTGCCTCGCAAAATTCACAAAGACCTGGAATACAAATGAGGAGAAGAAAGTACTTAAAAGCAAAGGCAAGATAATAAACTTCTGCTGAAGGGCCCGTGGACACTTCTCGTTTGCGCTCTCTCCCCACCCTCTGCCTTTAAAACAAACAGAAATAGCGGCACGGACGACGGGGTGCATGAGAATGAGATGCCAGTCGAGGGCTACGGAGCATCAAGCAAGCGTCTCGGCTCACACAGTGAATGTCAGTTTGACATCTTTGACCAGCAGAGAAAGAGAATAAAACAATCATTCTTCTCTCTGTGATGCCCATTTAATGTCAGACGAAATCAATCCTATGGCGTTCATAAAAAGCAGTGTGTATTTCATTGTGCTGTAAACATCACAGGCGAGCGGGCGTTTTAGTCTCTTAGCATCGGCGGTAAAGCTACACAAAGACTCTCTGCAGACGGAGAGGGAGAGGAAAAAAAAGGCAACAAAGCGGATCATATAAAATGATAAGAGCATTGCTTTTCCATTTAACCATTTTCATTGGCTGTGTGAATATAACAGGACACGCGAATTACTAGATTGCACTTAAAATCTAAATGGAAAATAAATAAAATTGTCCTCCAAGCCAATCCCATCAGCAGCTACTCAGAGGCCCTATCAATTAAACCTTTCTTCACAGATACACACTTGCTAAATCAAATAGCAAATAAGCACATGCAGAAGGCCATGGATGAAGAGAAATAAACATTAGTAGCCTGTTCTTCTGGGCTTAAAAACAACCCTCTTTTGTTTTATTGAAGCTCAGACGGGTAATAGAGATCTATCCAGTCAGCCTTTGAGGCTTCTGTTTTTAATTAACCGGTGAATATAATCTGAAACCTTATAATTTAATGGTAATGAAGTCTTTATTAGCATTAACTTCCATCTTTTGAACAAAGGACATACATTTGCCAATTACTCTGATATATTTACGTTGTCATTACTGACAACATGTCTTCACTAGTGAAAATACGGCTTTTCTATCGCTAAAGTAATGACCTCGTTTTATGTGCCGTATACATTTAGAGTCTGACGTTTGAGAACTACAGCAGTTTGCTTTCTTCCTGAGAGTTAGATGAGAATATTGATACCATTAGTTATTCCCGTGTTCAGCCTTGAATTGAAGCTAGCAGGTGATCAGTCTATTTTAGCAACAAAGAGGAGCCCAAAAACACCTGCCGGCATTTTTAAATCGTGCCGAGCACACAGACAAAAAATTAACTACATACCAACTTCTGCTGAAAGCAAAAGCTTCTATCTATCTATGGTTTCACAGTCCATAAAGATCAAGAATGACTTGATGCGTAATCCACACAAACTCCATGTGTGAGCACAAAGTATATTTCACTTCCAAACATATAATTAAATGATTTTGCCTGTTTTGTTTCCATGTTTTAGGTTAAACAAGACACGATGTTGTGTGACAGCAGGTGCTTTTCTCTCCTGCTCGCGGGAACATTAATTAGCCTATCTAGACATTTAAGTAGATCTGTCTTCCATGCAGACATTCATTATGAGAGAATTCTTGGCTCAGTTCAGGACATGAATATGCACAATGTGTTTTTCTGGTTCCTCTGCGATCTAACGTCATGCGCCTAAACAGAATCACGCTGATATCTATTGGCCACAGAGCACGTGAGCAGCTGAAGAGGTGACGTACGCTCTTTCACCACACAGGGTTAAACTAAAAAGCCATGTTACTCTGATTCAAACAAAGATACTTCCTGTCATAAAGTTAAAATGATCTGATCTGATCTTCAGGTTTTTGCTATTTATCCTTTCTCTGTCCTCTGGGAGTTTTTTTCTTTCCTGCCATCACAAAGTGCTTTATACCTTAAAGAATAAAATGCATTGAGGAGACTGTTGTGATTTGGCCCTATATAAATAAGCCTGAACTGAATGGTTAAAGAAAACTTTAATAATAACAATAAAACCACATGAACAGTCATTTTTTACTGAATAGTGTAACTACGTGGATAAAACTTCCTTATAGAGAAGCTGCTAAGTGTAAGCTCATTGAGCTAGTAATGTCATAACATCAGCAGCGTGTATCAAGGTCACCGTTGTCAAGACATCTTCTCAGCAGAGAATAAATACGAGGATAAGAATGACAACAAATGCACCCTCCGCCCACCTCTGCTGGCCTCTGACTCACTGGCTTGATGTGCTGAGGCATGCACAGCATTTCATATTCATAGTCAAGGCTGCGTAGTTGTGCAGCAGAATTGCAAAGTGCTGTTTGTCTTGAACTTTCTGCAAAACTGAGCGTGGGAGCTTTAATGATGCAGCCATTTTTTGACTGAGACAAGCATGGCTAAATTCCTCTGCGGTGTGATTATTTCGTAATGTTCACTTTCTGCATTTAGCCAACCATCCATTCATGACCTGAACGTCATGCACCAGCGCTGCTGAGTGGCATTTTCTTAATAACAGATGGATACAGGCATTAATTACATTATAGGGGTGCGCTGGGGTGTTTATTTGGTACCCACTGAGGCAGAACCCAGAAGGGGAAGGACGCGAATCAGCCAATTAACCTCAGCTATACATCAAAGAAGTCCTTGCAGAATTTAAACTGGCTGTTTTTACATTCGTTACATGTCATTAAAATATTCCTGCTCATCTCAAGATCCCAAACAGAATCTCTCACAATGTCTAAAAGTGGAAGATTTTAATTGTGTGAACAAACCAGTATTTAACGCTTCTGAACAATCATCATGAGTCGCAGCAGTATCAGGGTTATCAGGTGAGTGATGGGTCAGTCACACTAGATTATAAATACTACAGCAGTAGGAAAAAAATCACTGCTTATCCAGCGACAGCTCTGAATTTGTACACTTTTGGCCGAGTGCAGGTACACATTTTCGATGCGCTTCTTTGCAACATGGGACTCGGTTCAATTGGTTACCAGTTATCATTATTATTATTATTATTAGGGTGCCTAATGCTTTTGCCATTTTGCAAATATATTGTCATCCTGCAGGGACTACATCATGATTTGTGGAGGAATATCTGAATTGGTATTTCTTATTCTTACGCTTTGTTTTTAGTACATGCTAACGCTGCGGCTAAATGCTTCCCTGTTTTCAAATTCCAACTTTGTCTCCCAGATTATTTGACTAAAGCTGGGAGGTCAAAAAATGTTTGATGCTTGAAAAAAAAGTGGACGCTAACTCAAACAACAACGTTGCTTAAAAACATCAAAATATGCAGAATATTGTCTGTTTCATTTGTTCACAAGCGTGAGGTAGTATCGGTTCACAGGCGCGTTGTGAAATAAAAGCGCGTTTAAAAAAATACTGAAAGAGGGGACCTAAGTAAAGAAACTTTATAATCAACACATGCATACATATCGGATGATATATGGATCGAAAAGGTCGGCTGCTCCATTAGTGCTTCGGCGACGGTGCCAGAAAAAGACGCAAACGTTTCTCGTTTCTGCAGAAGCCGCTTCTACGAGACCATTGTGAAAGTCACATTTTCCTTTTAAATCCCTGCCCTGCACTGTCCTGGCCATCAGCATTAACGCCTGAGCTCAAGGCCGTGCGGATCAATATTAATTGTAGTGCAAGTTGGGTGTTATACTGTAGGTCAAGGCTCCTCTCTATAAATCACCAGCTGAAAGGTGACTGTCTGGGTCTCCACAGGTTCTCCAGCCCTCCCCCCGTCTGTGTGTTAATACTGTGACCTGCTGGTCCAAGAATGATTTATTTACTGCCTCTGATCTGGTAAATATTGACCAGAGCAGAATGTGGGGCAAGAAGACATAAATGTTAAAACAGATATTATGCAAGGTTCACCGCTGATCTGTGAAGTCCTGTTAAAAACGCTTTATGGAAAAAGAAAAAAACCTTGCAGGCCAAATTGAAGCATTGAGCTTTTCATTAAATTTGACACTCCTAAAGGGCAGATTTTACTTAAAGATTCTGCAGAAGACTGATTTATTTTGAATTATGGGTAATCTACAAGTTGATCATCTGTGCAGTGTCCTTTATAAGACATAATTCGATTTAAATCCAGTCGTGACATTGCACAACTGAACGAACAGACAATTCAACGCATCTGTGTCAATTTTGTTGTTTCTCTTTTTTAAGGCTTTTCTTTTTTCACCCGTGGCGGAGTGGAAAGATGACCTTTCTGGACCCCTCAGAGGTTACTCTCACCTCCCGCATGGTCATCTGCTGCTGAGCTAATGGTGGGTTTGGAAGACACACACGTACTTGCCACTCACTGCCTGATTGCATTAGGTCCCTGGGGCTGTTTGGAAAACACAAGGTGAATCCAGTCCGCAACACGCAGCGCTCGGTTTATCTCGCCAATCAGTAAGCTGAGCTAGTGCACTCTGGCTGGAATAAAATAAAATAAAAAGATACTGGCTGCACGAGTTTTATATAATCAGTCCAGATTTGGGATCAATACTGGTAGCTGGCGGCTGAACAATCTTGGCCGTCCAAACTCAGTGCACTCCTCATTGGTCTGTCTGACAGCCTAAATGGCAGAAAACAATGTGTAGACAATGATAGATCTTTAAATCTTATCCGCTACTGGGCAGACCTGCATTAAACAGGAGCACCTAAAATGGTCAATGCATTGATTGATGAGCTAGTGAGCCATTAAAAGGGAGCAGCAACAGAATTACAGTAGGCTTGTAGAATCACACTAAATTTAGTTGGTGCATCGCTTTTGCATCGGCCTGCACCACCTAGTGGAAGGCTCAAGCTGTTCTTATATACAGAAGATGGGCAGAGTGCTTCCAGCTCAACGCAGCAACAACAATCAGTTTCATCATAATCACATTTCACAGATTTGAGCTGTGACACTTTTCAAAGCTGCCTCTGGATGTTACTTTTGTTTCGACTTTTATGCTTGATCTTTGCTTTCAATTTTCATGTGCTGCTTGAAGGTATCAAAACACTTAAAAATGCATCATTTAACAGTAAACCAAGTTTACGCTCTTACCTTACTTCTTTCCAAGCAGAGATCTCACATCTCTCATATTACTTTTTTCTTTATTACGGATTAAAGAGGATCACGACTGCCTACTACACAAGAGGAAACCTCCAGAGCTGCAACCACAGAAGAGGTAAAAAAGTGCAGTTCATCAAGGTGATACTTAGAGGCTGGCCCCAAAAGGGAGTCAGTATAGGGTATGATTTTTTTTTTCTCCACAGTTTAGAAAAACTCCTCCACAACAGCTAATCAAGTCAAGAACACTCTCGTGGACGTAGGCATATCATTGTCAAAGTCTACAATCAAGAGACGCCTTCATGAATGGACTTACAGAGGGTTTCCAACAAGGTGCAAAGCACTGGTTACACTCAAGGACGGATGAGGCAGAAAGAATAATAACCCAAAGTATTCTGCAAAAGTAACTCAGGAGTTTCTCACTAGAAAATAAACGGCCAAGTCAGTCATCTGATCTCAGAGTTCTCGACTTCAAACAGTCAAGTGATTTTCATCCAAGTATGAAAAGCAATCCTATGAGTTTGTCCAACTATTGAAACACTATTGAAATCCATGATGCATAATTATAATAATGAATTGTGATCGTTTCACTTGATTGAAAATCAAGCCAAAACAACAAAATTGTGTTAGTGCCCAACTGCATATGTTTTCTTTTTTTTTTCCTTTTTTCCACCTCACCTGATCCAAAGTTGTCTGGGACACCGAGTAGTCCTCCACACGCAGCCTCCGCTGATGCCTGGTGAACTGGCTGAAGATATTGGCCAAAGCTCCCTGTGCGTGTGGGAACTGATACTGCAGCGTGTTGTGATGCTTCTCTTTGAGAACGCTGCCCGGAAAGGTCTTCTGGACGAAGTCCTCGACTGGCTTCAGTGCGGGCGGAGAGCCACCGACCCTCACAATCACAGTGTAGCCATCACCAAATCTAAAAAAAAGAGAGGTCATTATGACACATTTAGTGCCAGACAAAAAAGAGAAGAGCCGCAAACAAGCGTGTTAGTGCCAAATAATGATCTCTCCTCTCCTGTTGTCATGCCATAGCGCGACAGAGAACAGGGATGTGTACTAGAACAAACAGACGTGCCAGGAAGGAGAAGGAATATAAATGAAGTATTGAAAACGGAATTGCGCTCATGTTTCCCAGCCATTTCTAGCTTCCTGGATTAAGTAAGCAGGAGGAGCAGGTGAGTCAGACACAGCGAACCGCAAAGCCAGCTCAACTTTAACAAGTATGTTGGTAGCGGATAGAAAAAAAATGTATTTTCCAAATTATGTGTGTAACTAATATAAAAGAAAGCATTCATTTGGTTGACGAAGTGCTGCCATGCCATGCTGCCCCCCATAGACTCTTTTAGCATCTTTTTGCTAAATGATTTGATTTCACTGCCTGCCACGTCACTATTTTGGTTCAGTTTCACTGCTCTCAGCAACCTTGCACCAAATGAGAATCTGTTTTCAGCCAGGAAGCTGTTACACATCACCAACCCAGCATCAAGTAGAGAGGGTAAGCCACTATCTGGAGTACAGACTCGAGCATCGAGCGGCTAAAGAGACAGCGACTTCCCTCAGGAAGTTGCTGCAGAACAAAACGGAGGTAAAGGAGATTCATTATGACACTTCTGATGACACCTCTGACGACTCACACGTGTCTTCTGGGCGCTTACATATCCAGTGAACTGTTTGTATTGTTTGGTAACAATTCTGGATATGGTCTTAATGAGCTTGTTTGTTTCGCTAACCGTAAAATAGCAGTGCGTGAAAATAAATAATTAAATGCTTCTCTAATAATCTGAACATACAAACTTTGTCTAAAGCATGCTGAGAAAAACAGCAAAATAAGTCATCATACATGAGAGGGTACATTAACAAAAGTATGCTCCACTGAACAGTCAGCATGCCATTTTTGAAAATGTGTCAGAATGCAACACCGCTACGAACAATATCCTGGACATAAAGTGTTGGCACAAATGAAAATGGGTCATAGCTAAGCTCTAAAGTTAATTAGCATTCTACATCTTTCCGAATGTGTGCTGTGTCTGGTGAGCACCAAATAAAACTCTGTGCCTTGTTATTCTGTCGTTAGCACTCTGATGACCCATTGTTTTCTGCCTAATTAATTCCCTAATGTTGGATTTACTCATGGAAACGTCCATTGCGGCTAGTGTGAAGCTACATGCAATTAAAGTCAGGGGCTCCCTTAGTGACAATTAGAGATATGGTGAATAAACTACAGGCCTACATGCTCCCAGAGAGACAGGAAGCAAAGTTCTGTGCTAGTTCTGAGAAATGCATTGCACACCCAGGATGGGTTGCAGCACACCTTCAGTTAAATCATTCTCAGTTGAGGAGCCACAGTCCAGGCCTGATGCAACTTTGTATAAATTATTGATGGCAACTCTTATTTAATACTCATTTTCATTAAGAATGCATAAGAGTTTCTAATGCTCCTTTCAAAAGTGGGTCTTATCACAGCAAGGACTCAGTTAAGCCACATACTGCAATGCTATGGCGCATGCTAGCATGTTGTCCGTCCACAATAACAACAACAACAGCCTCCATCCAACCGGCCGACCAACAGGGAGGATCTGAGAACTGTGCCTGTGCTGTGATCTCCTCAGGGGCTGCACACCACGGGTGATCAAAAGCATCCCCATGTATCTCTAAAACATATTATGTAGTGCACTGCATGTGGATAGTACAGTGGGTGGCTTACAAGTATCAGCGTGTTACTGCTTGGGCAACCCTTTGACCATTCAAGATGTTACTCCACACTGGATTAATCCCTGCTCTCAGCTCTGCTATGAAATACTTTGCTTTTGCTACGCATCTATTTGGTTCTTTCCACCATGAAAGGTTCATACAAAACTGGCTGTTTCACAGATTAATAGTTTTTAATAGTCAGTCGCGTGAAAACCCAAGTGTACTTATCTTGGCCAAGTGCTGAGCCCAAAGACTAACTGTGAATCTGCTCGCCAAGAGATCCGGTTAGAAATGTGTATGTTTTCATCCCACATTGGCTTTCTGTAAGCTACAGAGGACTCGCGCGCTGTGTTGCGAGTCCTCTGGGTGCTTAAATTATTTGCAGCTTATAATGTGAAACAAATGTTTTCCTCACAATCCCTGCGTAAGAATAACATAATGTCACCACGCTCTGCTCCTCTAGAGTGTGCACGATCAAGCTGGACAGCATTACAATCCTGTTATTATGGGATTAGTTTAATAATAACCCCACCACCCCACTCCTCCCTCTAAAAACCTCAGTGCTGTTGAAGATTGTAAAGACTAGAATTTACAGTTAAATTTAATTATGGGCTATGTTATTATGTAAATACAATATATATCCATGCATATAACTGTCTGTCCTGTCTCCCTCCCCTCACCCTCAAACAGTCGGGATAGATGGCCCCGCCCCTCCCTGAGCCTGGTTCTGCCAGAGGTTGCTTCCTGTTAAAAGGGAGTTTTTCCTTCCCACTGTCACCAAGCACTTTTTGGGGGGTTTCTCTGTATTATTGTAGCGTCTTTACCTTACAACATAAAGCACCTTGAATTGAACTGTTCTTCAGCATGGTTACTGGTGTCCCCAAGAGAGAAACTAGTATATCACAACTTGGCTCATTTTTATAAACAACAGTCTGCACATGCATATATAGTATTTCCAAGGATTCTTGGTAACTGAAGTTGCTTTGGTGTCCATTTGTAGTCCAAGTATCACGAGCCTATAACGTTTGACCAGGCTTTCAGGCTCAGCTCATATTGTCAAGTCTGTGACCACAATCTCTGCGTGTTTATTGTATCTAGCAGCTCTCATGATCAGCTAGGTGCAAAAACATTTTTTTGCAAAGATCCAACAGGCCAAGAAAGCATTTAGTTGAACAGTTTACAGTAATGACGGAGATAAAATGCCTTATGAATTATCTTCCCCCCCATTCTGTCTCTCTTTGTCTTTCCTTCATTGCAGGAGCAACACAGAAGCTACGGGCAGTACTTTGTGTAAAAAACCCACAAAAACCAAACCAGCATTTCTCTGTTTCTGTATTCACATCAAAACACGCTATTTAATCTCTGATACACTGTCTGTCTTGGCTCTCCTCAATTAAACTCTGGCTGCGTTGGGGGAAAGGTAAGCTCAGCTATCAACAAACAGAGCTTGCACTGCTTGGCGTGGTCATAACAATGGCGCTGCATGTGTGAAACAATAATTAACTTTAAACTGGCGACATAGAAACTAAAAGCGAGAGCTGTGCTACTTGGGGTTGAATATAGCTCGCGAGAAAATAATGAAGGGATTATATTTACAGTCATGACTGCACCACTTTGTCACAGCTAATCCTTTCATAATATTTTACATTAGAGATACGATACAGCGGCGCAACACAGCATGGCAGAGCCGCTGTAATGTCTGCGGCGCAGTTCTCGCTTCTTCATTTTCATTATTCTGCCTCGATCCTCTCCTTCGCCCTGGTCCGCTGGAAAGTCGTTCTTCCGTGTAATTTAAAACAAACAACAGCCAGACACAGATAAGGGCATGACAGGCAGGAAATAATTCGGCTGCCTTACTTCATCTGAGGGAGTCTGGAAAGGTCACCCTCACCACTGCCAAACCTTGTATTTGTGTCCGCGGGGTGGGGGGAACGGAGGGCATGAGGTCACGTTATGGCTTGGGTGGTCTGATGCTTTGATCAGGCAGGAAGTCATCCAAAAAAGTTTCTTAGCTCCTGGAGGAGAAGCTAAAAGAGCTCGAGGCAGAGGCTCCATTAACAGTGTAAGGACAGAGGGATGCATGGGCAATCTCTGTCCAGTTAAACTGCAATTTAGGGAGCCATAAAAAAATAGAAGTGACAAAAAATATCGAAACCTACTGTAAATTTGAGTCCCCCTTAGCAATTTTCTTTGCCGAAAACAAAACAAACAAAAGGCAAAAGAATAAATCAGCATAATGTGAATATATTACCTTTCTCATAAAATACATTTCAAAGCCTGTATCAAACATGCATTGTTTATATCCGTGTTTGCTTGCTAATATTCTTTTTCAATTTGCAAAGTGTATTTTCCTGTCTGTAGATGTGTATCCTTGCTTGTGTGCTAACAGAGCACATGATGACACTGCAGTATCCTCATGTTTAAAATTAAGACCTGAACGGGAGCTTCTGTTGGCTGTGTGCATGCATGCAGACAAGGAAACTGGGATTTTTAAGTTACTGTTGTAGATGGAATAGTGCGCTGTGGATCTCTCGTACGATACTTAAGAGCATATACACCGATCAGGCTTTAACATTATGGACTTTTTTAGTGACGTTAATAACACTGGTTATGTCTCCATTGTGGCACCTGGATATATTAGAATATTTTGTCCTGAAAGTTGCTGGTAGAAGCAGGGAAAATGGGCAATCATGAGGATTTAGGCGAGTTTGAGGGGAAACTGTGATGGCCTAACGACTGAGTCAGAGTATCTCCAAACTGAAGCTCTTGTGAGATTTTCTTCATCTGCTCTGATGAATCATTTTACAGGAACAACCTGGAGGAGAGGCTGCTGGTGACATTTTACAGAGCCACCATAGAGAGCATCCTAACGTACGGCATAACAACATGGTATGCAGAGTGCTCAGCTGCACACACCTGAAGAGCCCACTTGTTCAGGAATGGTTTGAGGAGACTACGGCGGCTTTGAGGTGTTGACTTGGCCTCCAAATTCCCCAGACCCTAATCGAGCACCTGTGTGATGTACTAGACAAACAAGTCTAGGTCTATGGAGGCTCCACCTCACAACTTACAGGACTTAAAGCAGTGGTGTCCAGGCCTCGAGGGCCGGTGTCCTGCACGTTTTAGATGTGTCCTTGATCCAACACAGCTGATTAACATGGCTAAATTACCTCCTCAACATGTCTTGAAGTTCTCCATAGGCTGGTAATGAACTAATCCTTTGATTCAGGTGTGTAGACCCAGGGCGAGATCTAAAACCTGCAGGACACCGGCCCTCGAGGCCTGGAGTTGACCAAGCCTGACTTAAAGGACCTGTTGCTAACACTTAGTGCAGATACCACAGCACACCTTCAGGGGACTAGTGGAGTCCATGCCTCAGTGGGTCACGGCTGTTTTGGCAGCCAAATGACAGATCATCTCATGACAGATGGTCATAATGTTATGCCTCATCAGTGTATATTGACTTAAATCAGCTTTAAATAAAACTCAAAGTATGAATGAGTTCAAACTATCACATAGTGTCTTATTAAAAACATCCTTTATCAGTGCTAAGGTGTTATGCATAGGTATATAATAAAAAACTGATCTTAAAATTAAGTAAGGCTGCGCTCAGCGTTTCACTCTACTTCTGCATTTTGGCTTTGTTTGGTTAAATAAATAATGACATGACGTAATTGCCCCGTGTTGTTGTTTATCTGAGATTGCATTGACCTGCTGAGCACCAGATTATATGTAAAACCTTAGAATTTAAAGAGAGACTATGTTACTGTTAGGCGTGCGCTCATATGAAACTGTTACAAAGTTTCAATTAATGATGTCACGTGTGTCCAAATGTTCTCTATGACCTAAAAGAGCTGGCTTCAGGCTACCAAGAAAAAAAAAAAGATACATTTTTGTGACGTCACAGGGAACACTCCTCGACAGCAAAACTGCAGCTTAAAGCAGTTTGTGAGGGGCAGCCAATCGGAGGAAAGTTGCCTCAAAACGAAGGCCCGAGATGAGATAACTATTGAGCTGTGAATCACTTAAAGTTACTGTAGCAGAGTCTTAGAGTAAATTATGGAACTGTAAATGAACACACAAGGTCACCTTTGGTGTTACTTTAATTTACCTGTGTGATTGCATGGCAAGAAATATCTAAGATGTATTTACAAGGCACTGGCATGGGCTCATATGAAGGCCATCCTGTGGCTTGTAAAAGTTATGACTACTGCATTTTCAATAAGCATGAGCTTCATAAACCGAAATTAATAATATTGATAAAAGCGTCACCTGTGCAATTCATCACTTTTGGTTATTTGCTATCAATCCACAATCAAATGTTGCTCATCTTGAACAAATACATATGGATGGGACGTATACTGCACCTCATCTGTGACCGCCAATGTTCTGGCAGGCTAAATGACACCTGCACTGGCGACGCACTGTACACTGTAAAGAGAATTATTTTGTCATTCATCTCCGCGGGTGACATGCACTTAAAAACCGTAAACTATTTAGTTAATGGCGCACCTGCAGAGCTGACGCAGAGTGAGTGGGAGGCGAGTTTATTGGACTTCTCTTAACGTCAACTTCGGGTGGGGGGATGGATCCAAACTTTTCTACACGGCTCTTGTAAAAAACTCCTCAGCGCTCGAAGCACATTACCTTAATGCATTTAAGGCACTTTGCATCCTAGTTTTATTTCATGATGTGCTTTAAGCAAGGAGAAAATCTGAGTGGAGGCTGTGGGGTGTGCTTACCGCAGCTACTCGGTGAAGTGGGGATATGAATGATATCAATCAGTGAAAAATCCTGCAAAGGCTAGTGGGTGTCCTTCCAAACTGACAAGATTATAGGGGAGCTTTGAAGCTGCTTTTATTGGTTCCTCCACTTCATTTGGGTTTACTTAACACCTGGGAACCTTCAGACTAGCATGCTGCTAGACTGAAGCCCTATTTACAGCCCCTTGTGCATTTTATACTTATTTATTTCTCCCCATGCCCATCAGCCTTTCATAAATTTCTAGAAGTGTGATTGATTTGAGCGGCTCAATGCCAGGGCAGGTTTAAAAAAAAAAAAAAGACAGGGTGTTTTTAACACCCATGGTGGAAGATAATGGAGAGGCTACTCGAGATGGCTGCCCTATTTCTCTGAAACGCACCACCCTACCGAATCTTCAGCTCCTCTCGCACACTGACTACGTCTCTAGTGGTCTAAAATGGGCCATTTTGGCTCATTTGAGGGTTGACTAATACGCCAAAGGCAGGGGTGGGTGCGGCAGCAGAAGGGCATCTGTGTGATAAGTACACGCGTGCTGTCGAACTAAAGGGGGCAGTGCTAACAAGGACTTGGATGACTGGGCTGAAAGCCTCGCCACCTTCGTAGAGAGTCGGGAATAAATAAGAGTAATAGGGTGAGAGGCTTCTGAAGGAGAAGAGTCAGTCGGGGGAGGTGACGGGTGGGAGCAAGAGTTGAGAATGTGGTAGGGGTGAGCATGTATTACATGCGAGCAACAGGGGGTCAAAATGTGAGTGCTGCCCCCGTGGAGAGAGATCTGCACTCCTCTCGAGGGTTTGTGATGAAAAAGAGATGGGACAATGGGACAGGGAAGGAGCTCCCTCCACCCCCCCAGATTTGCAGGTCATCCGCTCGCGCCGTGTGACAACTGCGTGCACCACCATTACAATGTCCCCACCCCACCCCGTACTTCAACCCCCGCTGGTCTGACTGGCAGCTGCTTGTGCACTTGTGAAAAACAGCCCCTTCATTTCCCCATTAGAGCCAGAATGTGGAGGCATATACAAAATGATGGCTATTCAAGGGTGAGTTGTGTGTGTGTGTGTGTGTGTGTGTGTCTCACAACATGACAGCACAAACATGTGGCAGGATAGTGACGAGAAAAGAAAACAGAGAAGACATTCCTTAATTGCCTTTTCAGTCATTAACGGGGTCCCACACCTCATGAAACATTAATTACAGCAAGCGCAGCGGAGATAGGCATGCTTAATTAGAAATTATTCACTGCGTGGCGAGAACTGAGCGATAGCATTTCAGCGGCATGTAAATTGTCCATGTGAGATCTAAAATAAAAGTGCCCCCCCCACCCAATAAAAAAAGGCAGACGTCACGCTTATCTGACTTTCCTCTCGTTCGCTTGTCTTGTGAAGTGAGTCCCTTTTACCTGATATCACGTGGAGTTAAGTAGGACACGTGTTAATCCTCTGTCCTCATCCCTCGTCCATCCCCTCTCCAGACTCCACCCATGCTCTGGAGGCTCTTACCCGTCCTATACTTCCTGTGCAGTTCATGCATTATTTACCCCACCCTGCCCGTGCCCCTACCGACAGGATGCAATTGACACGCAGGATCAACGAACATCTGGGCGGGCCTGATTGCTCTCCCTCTCCGGTCCTCTGCCTCTTAGCTCCTATCACCCCCAATTCTCACTCTTTTTTTTAATCACCATCTATAATCTACCTATTCCCTCCCCGTAGTGATCTAAAAGCCCAGATGTTTTGTATGACATTAACATACTTGATGGGAAATACCCTTGACACCGGTGACCCCTCCTTGCTCCTGCAGGCGTTTCTGCTAATCCCCCGCACAACTTGAAAAATGGTCTGCTCCACCCCTCATCCCAGGTGTATTGATCTTTCCCTGCACCCAGAGATTGCCACGACATATTCCTGTCATGAATGCAGTGCTTGTGTGTGTGTGTGTGTGTGTGTAATGTTCTTCCAGTTACCAGCTTGCACAAAGGAGTGGTAATAATAATGTCACAACACTGTAGCTAAGGTAATGGATTGGCCTCACTGTTACATGCAGGGCTCGGGGCGTACGTGCTGGACTTGGAAAATGTCAGATGAATATCAGAGAGCAGACCTGAGCGCTAAGAGTTAAGAGATGTAAGAAACCCATTAAAAGCCCTGACGAATATCAATGGCCGCTCACGCTGTGAATAAGGACAGAGACGACGGAAACAGAATGTGCGAGAAGAGAAACAAACGTGAATTTGAGGTAATGGCGAAAGATCTGGAACGGAAACGCCAGCCCAGCATACGTGACTGCGTCTTTTCAGGTAAAATCAATACAGTGCAGCCAATATGGAAAATAAACGACTACTTAGTCTTCTGTCTGAATATATGAGGTTAGAGCTTTCACGGTTACTATGGGTAAATATCATCATAATCATGATCGCAGATGTGTATATACTCAGCAGCCACGTTTTCTACACCTATACCTTGTCAGTACCACTTTGGACCCCCTTTGCCTTCATATTAGCCTCAATTCTTCACAGCATGATTTTGGTCCATACTGACATGACAGCATCACACAGGTGCTGCACATCCACGATGTGAATCTCCTCTTCCACTACATGCCAAAGGTGCGCTATTGGATGACTGTGAGTACAGTGAACCATTTTGAGATGATCTAAGCTTTGTAACACGGTGCACAGTTATCATGCTGGAAGCAGCCATCAGAAGATGGTACAACATACCATTACACCGCCAATAACATGATGCTTTCATGTTTTTTATGCCAAAATCACGGCAGCAGAAATTGAGAATCATCAGATCAGGAAACATTTCTGTAACCTTCTGTTGTCCAATTTTGGTGACATTTGGAGAGGTTAAAAAAAGTGTAGAACTGCTGCTCAGTGAATATGTTCTCATTTTCAGACTCTGTAAACCCTAGAGATGGCTGTGTGGAAATATCCCACGAGATCAGCAGTTTATGAAACACTCAGGACCAACAACTCTCTTCAATCACCATTCTCCTCCATTCTCACGCTCAGGATAAACTTCAGCATCCCGTCTTAACCATGGCTGCATGCCTAAATGCATTAAGTTGCGAGCATGTGGTTGGCTAATTGGATATTTGTACGTGCAAATGAAAGGGTATACCTAAAGAAGTGGCTGATGAGTGCGTATATGGAGAAAATTTAAAAGAGAAAGACCACATCAAGGTATGAAATGAAGGCGATGAGAAGAGAAGGACGTCACCACATACCGGAACTCTACGGCTATGGGTCGTTTACAGCATTAACATGTGTTTATTTTTACCTGCTAAATAAAACATGATTAACTAAGCAAACATATTACAAATGAGTCATTTCACATTTATGATGGAATGAAAAACAATCACAGTAACAGTATTTCTGTCATATCTATAATCTGTCAGTCAAATCATCCATGACTTGGTGTTTTGTGTTTCGTCTTTTTTGGCAAAATTAAGATGCATGAAGACAGTGACAGAGTTTGTAGCCTTAACTATACAAACTGCAATCACACACTAATTTTTCAGATTATCATACATTATATGCATTACTGCTATCAACACTGAAGTTTTAGTATCATCAGTACGGTCAGCCCTGTCGACTAGCAGCACCCTGACGAACATGCTGCCTAACATTTGTAGCATCGCAGCACGAGAGCGAATGTTCATTTTTGTGTCTCTCCTCTTGAGCTCCTTCTTAATGAAACAATCCAGGTAGTATAAGCAAGGTTTCTCATTCTTCCTTAAAAACGTAAATCTACTCCTATATTCTTTTTATTATCAATACACACCGTTTTGTGTTATTTATATACACAGTATAAATAACAGAGCTCCTCAGTGGGAGACAGCGATTTCTTTCATCTCAACTCAAGTTACTTCAAAGATTTCTGCGGTTTAATTCTTTCTCCTCTTCTCCGTCTTTGTTTTAGTGGCAAAAAACCCCAAAACATCCCTTACCTGCTCTTCAGATGCTGGATGCTCCCGAGGCACTTGAAGCGACCATTTACCATGATGGCCATGCGTGTGCACAACGCTTCACACTCCTCCATGCTATTGAAAGAAAGAGAGGAGACTCGTGAAGTAGCAAAAACAAATAATTGTAAAAAATGCCTTTGTCTATGTCTTTAACTTCTGAAACTCAGGTCAAGATCACATCAAATGTGAAAATCGATGAAAACTTTAGATTAGCCACGATTTTTTAAGGATCATCTTGAAATTACACAACAATATACGAGGCATTCAGGGTAACGAGCACCAAGTTTGGCTAAACATTTGATCATGACCATCATTGTTAGCACCCAAGTTTAAAAAAAAAAATTGAGAAACCATATTGAGTAATATCTCATATGAAAGGGCATGGAGAGAGCTGTACAACATCACAGTGATGACAGAGATTTTTTAAAAATTACTCACTTCATGAATCAGTCTTAAAATCTCAGGTTTTTAGCCAACTCTGCTCCAACCATATGGGTGAAGATGAGAAAATAATGATTCAAGGGCACAGGTCAAAGGTCAGGGTCACACAAATTGATTAAAAGCTTTAGTTTCTATTTGATCATCTCTAAACTTTAAAGCAATATAATAGTGATTGGAGGACATGAGCACTTTCTTTGTTTGAACTCTTTAAAATGCTATTTTTTAATGCAACATTATACGACTTCACAAAAAGTTTAATATACTACACTAGGTTTCCATTAACACTCCTGACATCAGCACAAATGATTCATGAAAACGATGCAGTTGTCATTATTGGGGATCTCCATATAACTTATGCTGACATCAGCTTAAAACATCAAAGTTTAAGTACAGCCCCTTCCTTTCAGAGGGGCGGCGCTCTCTGAGTGCTCTTGTTTTGGACCACGTGGACTCACACCTTCACTCACCCACTCATGTTGACTCCCAGTTCAAATTTGAGCATCTAAAGCGTACAGCAAATTCAGTAATCAGAGGGAGACGAAGGGCCCATCTGTAGTTCTCACCCTCTAATTTTTTATCTCGCTCGGCGTCGCGAGTGAGCACGAGTCATTTGTATCCGGGGCAGAACCTGCAATGCCTTTCTGAGGAATGACGCAATTAGGATTATGACTTTGTAAAAACCTGGCGAGCGCGCCACTTAACAAAACAAAACCACCTGGTCATGACATGGACGATTGGATGCAGCTCAGCCGGCGTGCCCGGGACGACAAACGCCAAACGCTCCACGAAAGCAGCACGTGTAATAAGAATCATTCATTCCATAGGCGCTGCCTGCCAGCCTCACATACGACTCGGGTTTGGTAAACGGTCAAACAAACAGGCAGCAAATTGTTAAATGTTCCATATCGACTCGGGCCGTCAACGTCGTGGGTTTCCCGGAGAAATGTGGCTTTTAATTTTTCAACTTTGCTAAAAGAAAAGACAGAAAAAACCCGCCATATCTTAAATTGGTGGCCAGCGCTACAGAAGAAATAGTAAACTTAACTTTGCTCCGGGAAGCCTTGGATAATGAAAAGACTCCAGCACTGATATTGACAGTTTCTCTTTTCACAGAGGCGAAAAAAGAAGAAAAAAAAAAAAAGCGGCAGTCAGTCAATATGCCCTCACGCTTCATGACTGCTTTATAGCAGCCAGTGTGTTTCTGGCAGCCAATATTAACTGCCACACAGGAAACAATACCTTTCAACTAAAGTGTGGCTCCAATCAATTATAATTACAATATTTATAGCTCGCTTTCATTGGTGGACTGTTTGGGTGCTGTGCTTTCCCTGGTGAAGAGTCAAAATATTTTGACTCCATCTTGGTGTGAATGCATCAAATAAATGCGATGTTGCACCTGTGTGACGTGAGAACGACTGAGCGTCCCTCTCTGATGACGCTCAGGATGCAGTCCCACAGGAAGCGTCGGGCTTTGGGGTCCATCCCGGTGGTCGGCTCATCCTGCAATGAACAAAAAGCTTTCAGTCAGTTCCACCCAGGCGCTTCTTTTAGGAATGAGCTGTCAGGCAGTGCACGCAAGCAGGTAAGCTGTGGATCGGTGTGATTTCAGAGAAGTGATGAAATGAAAAGGGGGGGAAAAAAAACACATGGATTTTTAGGCTCTAGTATCACAAAGCTCTTTCCGATCGTCATCATCAAAACATCACGAGAGGGAATATTTTTGGAGCTGTGGTCCAATCTGTGCCGAAGGCCGCTGAATCTGCTCAGCGCAGCCGAGAGCTATATAAGCTCTGCACTACAAAGGCGAATTCTGACCAGACCCATGTTCACATGATGGGAACATAAACATGAAGCACACACCAGCGCAGCACGGCGCACGCTCACACATCTCAGTCACTCGCTGCTTCTTTTTCCTCGGGGCTTGTCTGTCCATGCCTGATTAGACATCGACAGTACTCGGTCCACAGGCTGGCTTCGTTCCGCGCCTGGTTCTATCCTCGCTAGCAGAATCCCACAAATCCCACGGACATTTCCATCGCCGTGCCCAATGTGCCCCCGTGCAAACTCTATGTGGCGCTGCCTCAAGGCCGCCTGGGCTCATTGGGCTCGCGCGCAGTGGCGAAATTGACACGGGGAGCTGACAACACAGGGTCCCCCGCTGACTTGGAACGAAGGCTAGCCTGGCTCAAGGTTTAGCACAGTGCAGCTTGATAGCTTACAAATTGAGGCAGAAACGTCTGGAAAGATTACTCCTTTACATCTTTAATTTAACATGGATGGAGTCATTACTTAAATAAAATTATTATTAGCACCGTAATCCAATGAACTGCTGCAAATGAAACAAAGTAATGTGTTAATTACAGCTGACGGGCAGCAAATGAAACAGGAATAATGTTGAATAGTTGGAGACATTTTTGGGGGGGAAGGAGGGCGAAAACAGGCATTAAAGTGTAGATTTTTACATCTTATTTTGCCAGCAAAGCTCAGGAAATCACATCAGACCATGTGATACGCTGACTGGATTTGCGGAAGCTTTGCAAAAATCATAATGAAAGGTTTTTAATTAAGCAAGCCCGTGTGAAGCTCCAAGTGCTTAAGGCCGCTGACGTTTGTCCCTCATAATGCCACGGCACGACTTCCTAATACACATAAATTGAAAACAGGCGGCACGGCACATTCTGGGTCACTCCTCCATTATTCTTCCACGGGTGTGTTGGCTCTCGGTTTTAAGATCTGATGAAGAAGGACTTAATATGTGCAAACACAATTCTGTCTGCTCCACATTTTTCCAAAAGGACCGGTGCTTTTTCCCGGAAAATGAAATTGAATTAAAACACGACCACTGAGTGACCTCTGAGATGCACAGCCTGCTCATCCGCAATTAATCTACTTAAAAAATCCTTCAGTAAGGGTTTGCAAGTCTGATCAGTATCTTATTCTTTCTTCTTTTACTAGACGTTCTAACCTGTCGTATTCACGCTGCTGCATGTGTGTATTTAAAGAGAAAACAGCTTATGCTGTACACCACATACACAATATCAATAAAGCTGAATCTCACCAGAAAAATCACTGGAGGACAGCCGATCAGGGCTATCGCTGTAGAAAGTTTGCGCTTGTTCCCGCCGCTGTAGGTTCCTGCTGATTTGTTGGAATATTTGGCTAGCCCCAACTTCTGGACCCCCCACTCAGCCACCTATGGAGGAGAGAAAACAGAGCATCCATTGTGGTGTTGAGAGGAGTGTTCACCTGAGCCCCATCACTGGACTCATGATAGCGTGATGGATGATATTTTGACTATTATATGTGAGCTGTGTGGTTTTTCAAGGACAGGGCGTGACAGCTGGTGTCACCGTGAGACTTTAATGGCAGGTCTGTGGAGGTACTTTACTGTTTTCAACAACATCTCATCAAACACAAGAAAGCAGGAGCGTGGCCAGAGCTGTGGATGTGCATGCTGCACTAAATGAAGGCTGCAGGACCACCAATGAATTCCTTTCATGCACGTGGATGCATTTGTTTATTGATTATGCAAATAAGGCACAGGGACTTTGTTTGGATGGAGATTTGCCATTGCAAAAAAAAAATAAAAAAAAATAAAAAAATAAGAATTTGCAGTGAGGAAATTTTTGCAGCGAAGTTAAGAGCTTTGTTAGCCGCACAGAACTGTCCCTTTGCACTGAAGCTAAGGCATCAAAGCCCTGGCACCAGGTCTGAGGCCTGTGGTCACCGGCAGCCTTTTCCTCTTTTGATCTGAGTGCTGGAGAAGCGGGCAGTATGAGGAGTGCGGGGAGGCTGCCTAGGGCGGGCCACACCACTGGGCATTGTGAATAATGCAGAGCCATAACCCACAAGCTGCTCCTTTTCTTCTACTGGCCATTTTTCATTATGTATGGCTTCTCTCATAGAGGTTATCTATCACTTTGACATGTACTTCACTTTGCCCTACATGCATTTTAGATGCACTCTGTTCGGTGCAGCAAACAAACAAACAAACAAACAAACAAAATAATCTAAAACTAAAGAAATATAGTGATGCTGTTTCAATAGCTTTCTATCTAGTCTATACTTGGTACCAGCCAAGGTGCAGATGTGGTGATGCACACCATTAGCCAGGAGTGAAACAAAGGCTTCAATTAAGAAGATTACCATGGCGACCTCTCTTGCCGGTACCCCTCGTAGCCGGGCGTAAAATTCCACATGCTCTCGTCCAGTCAGCAGCTCATCGAGAGCATCAAACTGGGGGCAATAGCCCATGTTCTGGTGCACGGACCTCATCTCAGTTCGGATGCTGCGGAAGAAACACAAACGCTGGGTGACCTTCGTGTTTCTAATAAAATATCTGAAGACTGTATTACATGCAGTCTTCATGCAGCACAAAGACATGAAACACAAAGAGACGAAAGCTGTACAGCAAACAGCAACATAACTGAAGTAGACGTCAAGCTGGGTTTTAGAGGAGAAGATTCAAACTGGCGTAGAAAGTAAAGTTGTCAGATATTCACAATAACTTAAAAGAATTAGAGGAGCAGAGGTGAGCCAGTCAACCCTCAGTGAAATTCCTCCAGACTATCATAAAGCAGCAGACGGGTTCATTTCACATCCTGTATTTGCAGTCTTAAGTAAATGTCCCCAACACACATTCTCTGTTTTATCAAATACAAACACAAATACACAGAAAACATTTTCTTATATTAATACTTTCACCTTCAGCAGCAGCAACAAATGTTTTTCGCAGCATTTTTTTCTCTTATTTTCTTAGTAACATTCAACAAATGTTCACTTGAAATCTCTTTCACCTGCTGCTTGGAGTCCGCTAGAGCTCAACAAGGTCGTGTTGTGAACCGAAAACTCCATTAATCGAATTATATGTTGAGTTCTAGCTCTGAGTAAAAGTTCACAATAACAGTGAGCAATAGGCCTTTGATAATTAAAGCACCACTACAGTGCTACTATTTAAGTCTGTTAATGCTTCAGTGTTCTTTCATGTCATGAACATTAAAGCTTGCAGACCTCCAATCAGAAGCATCCATGAAACAGGCTTAAAACGTACCATCACACCGCATGAGTTCAAGTTTCTTCTTTTTGCAATAACATTTTCAAGAGTGACTGACTCGCTATGAGCTAAACAGCTGCTCCGAGCTAACCGCTGTTAGGCTCTGTCGGTGTCAGATTTATCCAAAGCGTCTGGCTGTATTTCATTTGTAAAAAGGATCTCTTGGCCCCAAGTTTAAAGACTCTTAATGCCCTGGTTTCTACTGTATTTCTTTTTTTCAATAGAGAAAATCATATTCACAAAAGTCATAACTAATTAATGATTTCACTTTTGCTTTTCTGTTTCATCTATCATGGATTTGGGACTGAATTTGAACATTATTTTCCATCACAAATAAGGCTGGGAATTTATGTGCAGCATCTGGCCACAAGAGGGGAAGTGCCATAAGCCAGAAAATGCTTTGGAAATACAAATACAATTCCTGAGAAAGTTGGAAAAACTGTCAAATGGAAAACTGAAAACAATTGTTTACAAATCTCATTAATCCATATCTTGTTTACAATAGAACCAGAGCATGCCCGTTCCCACTGTCCGACACGTCTCATAGTAACGGGAAAAGTACCTTTCCATGTCGTTATGAAGCGCTACGGGTTCTCAATTAAAATTAATAGAATGCACTCGCGGTGATAATCGACGCTTTGAACTGAGGCCCCAGTCCTCCATTCCAGCCCTCACCATAACCTTAACCCGATCACAGTGTAATCTAAAGCGATTCATGATGAGGACGTAAAGATTCATTCCATCTGGCTCTCATGCCATGCTCACATAACATACCGACAATTTGTCACACGTGTCTGTATGTTACGTGTTGCCATGAGAACGTGCTGCAGAAAGCATGTCAAATGTTATATTTTAAGAAAGATATTTGCTTATTTTAAAGTTAATGGCACCAACACATTTCTAGAACAGTTGCGGCTGTAAGACACATTGTAACACACTGACTATATCACCATGTACAGTACAGAATTGTTTTTAAATATCCCAAGAATTTGGAGAAATCTCTGTATGTAAGTGACAGGGTCAAAAATCTCCACTGGCTGCAGATGATCTTTGGACCTGCGGGCACTGCATTAAAAACAGGTATGATTCTGTTACGGAAATCACTGCACGTGCTCAAAAGCGCTTCCAGAAATCACTGTGTGCTGTCTCAGTTCACCGTGCGATCCACAAATGCAGGTTAAGGCTCTATAATGACATTACAGCCAAAGCTCACTGAATTGGTTGGAGACAAAGTTGAAAACTGTTCTCTCTGGAAAACATGGATGCTGTGTCTGCCAGACTAAAGAGGAGAGGCCCCATCCAGTCTGGCTTGCACATCTGGAAAAACACAGTCAGCGCTGTGTTTTATAAACAGGTCTTAGAGCAACGTATGCTCCCCTCCAGACAGCATCTTTTTCAAGGCCTTGCATATTATAGCAGAACAACCTTAAACCACATACTGCAACAACATGACTTTGGAGTAGAAGAGTCCAAGTGCAGAACTGGCCTGCAGTCAGGAGCTTTCACTTTATTTTCTCAGTTTAAACATTTGATATGTTTTCTATTTTGAATAGAATTTTGGCTTATGGGATTTCCAAATCATTGTATTCTGTTGTTATTTACATATTACGCATCATCTCAACAATTTTGGCACTGGGTTTGCACAGACTACACTGCTGTTAGCTTAGTATAGAGACTAAAACCTCTAAACTCTGGATGATCTTTGAAGACTGAGGATTCCAACAAGAGGGGTTAATTAGCCCAAATACATACTTATAAATGTGATGATGTGCATTAGCGTCTCTGTGTTAACTGAGGTAATCCACTTCCTTCTTGGTCTTCATCAAATAATGGCAGCTAATGAGCCACCTGCTGCGGTTAGCATGCTAGCTTTTCCTGAACAGTAAAAGCATGCTAAATGCAGGCATTGCTATTTTCTGTGAGCCCACAGACGCAGACAAGAGAGACGACTGCCATGAGAGCATAAACTTCCATTTAAGAGAAGCTGCCTTTTCTCTTCTACTAATCGTTCTTGCCAATGCACAGAAAGCATAATGAGCTGAAAACAGAGTGGGTGTAATCACATCTGTTTTTCCTTTTCTTTTTAGTTTTCTTTTTAGATTTTTCTCTGATCTCCTTTGTACCTACATTAATCAACATAAACACTGCTGAGCAAAGCACTGCTCTCTTCGCCGCTTGTTTTTCGTTGAACACAAAGTCAATTGCAAGACGTGCGAATGAACAGCCGCGGCTCAACCGCACTCTGCCGTGCCGCCTTAAGAGATGCGCGCCGAGGCAACGGAACACGGTTGTTTGTTCCTAAAAATAAGGAAGAGCAAACTTTCTTTCTCTCAAGTGCTCGAGTGTCAGGGTATTTTTAATTTTTTTTGTTTTTGGCATGTACAAAGATTTCTTACCACTGATATTGCAAGGCTGAGACAAAAAAAAAACAGAGCAGGGTGAGGATATGAAAAGGAATGAAATATGTGTAAGCTGTACAAGAGGTAAGGAGGGGGAAAAGGCGAGAGCCGAGTCTTCAGCATTTCTGAGAATCTCAGAGTAAGGAGAGAAAACCAAAGCTGAAGGAGAGGCAGAGACAGCCAAATGTATAACAGATAGTGGAACTGCATAGCTGGGAAAAACAAAGACAGTGAGAGTGCCGGAGATGGAAAAATAGAAAGCGGTATTACAGAGAATGAATGTAGCTGTGGAACAGGATGTGAGCTATAAAAAAAATACAGCTCGATCCCCATCTGAGCAGCCTTCCTAGGTGGCTAATTATGATGAGGTACTTGGTGCACTAGTGGGAGTTAGGGCCTCACCTGTATCCATTTAGGAAGGCCTCTCCACTGGAGACTGGGATGTCTCCTGTCAGCATCTTGAACGTGGTGGTTTTTCCAGCTCCGTTGATTCCCAGCAAGCCGAAACACTGGCGGGGACAATGAGCGGGGGCGTCCGTTAGGGAAAACAGTGTTTTACGTTGTCATTGAAAAACAGGCAGGAGAAACCGGCCTGGGATGACATTTCCAGTTTATAGCATGCAGGTTTTTATAATAAATACCACTCATTAACACGTTTAATGAAGTTTACCTATAGACTGTGCAAATACTCGTCTGCTGCGTGTAACTGGGACTGCAGTTTATATTGCATGCTCGACTGCTTCGATGTTTAGCAAAATAACAAATTGATATATTCTGTGTGCAAACAAAACAACAAGACTGTAAATCAACACGGCAGGCGCACAGGAACAAATACTAAAAAAACTAAATAAAAAAACACTCCCAAAGCATTTCTTCCTCACTCTGTAAATTGCTACAACAAACACCACCCTCTCTCTCTCTGTTTTTTATTTCCTGATGCTGCTGATTTTACTTCCCTCTAGAGGGCATGTGGCAGGAAGTTGTCACCGCAGAGCCCCGCGGTCATGTGACCCGCCTTAGGCGCTCTGGCTCGGACATAAATATTTGATTTCTGTCATTCATTGATCCCTGCTTGTTTGTGACCTGTGCTTGCAAATGCACAGAGAGCTAAGCTTGATGTAAATAATGCATGGAAATGCAGTGTGTGATCAGCAGAGCCCCGTGAATCACAATATTCCACTGGCATTTACATTGGGCTTTGAGTCAACATTGGAAGGGAGGATAGGATACTAGCGGAAAGCCCGCCGAGCACAAAAGCCTGTCAGCATTTGAGATTATGTTTAAATCAAGCTTCTAGTGCTACGCTGCGTGTGACAGTGAGTGTGTGTGTGTGTGATATCCCACATGATATAATGAGTTTTACACAGATAAGTTGTCCAGTTCCCTCCGTGGCGTTGGCCTGTTTGGTTTCCTCCTGCTAAGTGCACAGAACTCAACAATCACTGAGTCCACATGCTGCTGCTACACAACACCCATTTCTTTCCTGCTTGTATCTTTAGTAGAGACATGCTTAGCTGTAGTATGACTACACAAACAAGCCTGATAAGGAGATCACTGTTCCTACTAATGTCTTCTTTGAGAAGAGTGGAAGATATTTTGATTTGACTCTGAGAAAACACTGAGCCAAACACTCTCAAACTGTCAAGAAATACACTCGCACTGTCAGTGCAATCGCCCAACTCAATGCCCTCGTTCTCTCGTGAGTCAGTACTGTTGGACAATTCATGTCATTCATATTTTATTTTCTGCAGAAACTGATTTTTGCGAAGTAATCAAAAGTACGATTGTTAAAAAAAAGCCCCACAACACGGAGAAGTGCAAACAGACAATCTACTTGAGAAGGTGCTTGTGTGATACAGCAGCATCTGGCTCACCTCTGCGGCAGGAACGCCCACACATAGCCTGTCCACAGCGGGGGTGCTCTTCCGAGGGTATACCTGCAGGGAGCAGACAATAAAATGAATCAACCAACCAGCAAGAGGAAAGGAGAGAAAGAAGGCGAGAAGGTGGGAGGCAATGGGAGTGTGGGAAGCAGACAGTGAGAAAGATAGCAAAGAGGATGGCATGAGAAAATATGGAGCGATAGGCCAGAGCAGCAGGGAGGAAGTGAGATGGAAGAAGCAGGTGGAAAAAAGAGAGAGAGAGTGTGAGAGAACGCGAAGGAAACAAATTTTAACAAGAAGGGATAATTTGCAACATTTAGAGTGAGCCAGATGGGAAAAGCTATTAAAAAAAAAGTTAGACACTTGCGCAGAGGAGAGAGGGAGAGGACATAAAAATTAGTATTTGTGGCTGCAGTGACAGCATTCATGAGCAAATCTGTCTTGACTTTGAGTACCACTTTAGCAACCTCAATAACCATCAACACACTGTCACTAGATGACCAGCATTTTATTTTATGCACGGACAGCGCATTCGGCCACATTCACTGGCCTCGAAATACAGTGTGACGACCTTGGTGAAAAAGCACGCCATCTTTTCTGTTAAAGAAGTCTTAAACCCAGTTTAATAAGACCGCTCAACACAAATTGTCAATTAAATGGAAGATTAAACGACCTCATCATTTTTGGAGAACGGCTGCTTGCATCAAGGAGTTCTTGGGTTGAATCTTAATTGTGAAATTACATTTAGCTCATACAACAACATCCTCGATTGAAAAACAAAACTGATGTCAAGGTGTAAAAATCTGCAGTTCTTCAAATGGCCACTTGAGGCTTATTCCCCAAAAATGAAAACTTGAGAGCAAACTAATGATACAGATTTACAGCAGCTTTACAAAAGAAATACAGATAATTTGCTGGTTAGTAAAAACTGTAAGGCAGTTGTTCTCAAACTTTCAAAATCTGAAAAAAATTCCCAAACCACAAAATATATTTGAACTAATAATTCACATTAAAAAAATAATACAAATTAAATTTTTGCTAGATAAAGTCAGCAAATTAGCCTTCAGCAAACCCTTTTTGGTTGCTTTCTGTACCTAAAAACAATTTTGCTTAATTTGGTTTCTTTCTCTTTTTTTTCAAACAAATTGAGAACACATGGTTATATTATAACCAGAGGTCTATGAGTAAAGGTAAGGAATAATTAAGAGTGTGAAGAGATAGCGAAACGCTGAATAAGTAGTGAACACTGATATATTTTTACTGTTTAATTATTAAGACCTAAAAGTATATTTTCCTTTGGGGGTGGTTAGCTGAGTTACCAGTTAGAGTTACGGGCGGAGACCTTTTTTTCAGGTTCACTGGTTGTAGACAATAATGAACCTGTTGTTCAGTTTCTAAAGTGAGTATCAGTATTGCCAACTCCTGATTAAGGAAAATCGCTATTGGCTGTCCTAAAAGTTGCAAGAAGTCGCTAATTTGCATAATTGGTCATGCTAATATAATTGTAACCTACGTTGTTGGAGAGAGAAATAACATCGTGGAAGAGACAAAGTGAGTAAAAAACGTCCTAAATGCATTTAGAATTTATTTAGAACTACAAATTAAATTTATTTTAGCAATTATTGTTATTTTTAATGTCACAATTCCAACCTTGCTCCTTTATCCGGGCTTGGACCGGCAAAAGTGACCCGAAATAGGCACTCTGGTGGAGTTACTTTGTGTGTGTGTGTGTTTATAAGTAGTTTTAAACCTTGTGATCCACAAAACAGCATAACAGTAAAAGAAAAACTGACTGCGGTACAGTCAGTGCGAAAGCAGCGGCTTCGCTCATGCGCGATTCATTTGCAGTTTGGACGCACAGGTGTGAACGTCTTCTGCCCTGATAGCAGCTGGGGGAGGACTATCCTCCGCCCGTGAGCGCTTTGGAACAGGCGAGGTGCCCACGGCAGCACCCGCTGCTTGTTGAGAGTAAAAGTGATACCCGCTTTCACGTCAAAAAGTCGTCATAAATAAGTCTCCAATAACACCAGAAAAAGTCGCCAGATTTGTCGCTTTTTAGAAAAAAAGTCGCTAAGGGGGTCTGAAAACTCGCTAAATATAGCGACAAAGTCGCTGAGTTGGCAACACTGGTGAGTATGTCTTTTAAGCCTGTTTGTGCTAGCCAAATTAGCTTCCCCTTTAGAAAACACTGACATGCTAACCAAGCTAGCCAGCGGTATCATTAAAACTCTCTTCTTGTCTAAATATGGTCCAGTCAAAAAAACAAACAAACAAGCAAACAAATAAGAGCAGAAAACATATTATATTAGAAATTGGCTTCAATGAGTAAAGAGATTATCTCTAT
Organism: Copadichromis virginalis; assembly: GCF_057382275.1. NCBI lineage: Eukaryota > Metazoa > Chordata > Actinopteri > Cichliformes > Cichlidae > Copadichromis > Copadichromis virginalis. Next base: position 46,294,991 of record NC_140620.1, read on the forward strand.
ACTTCTGTAGCTAAGAAATATTTAATAGTGTCGAGAGACAGTGGATAGAGAACTGCTAAGTAACTGATTAATATTGATACATTTTTAATGTTTAAATTATTAAGACCTAAAAGTATGGCTTGTTTTCAGCAACAGGTGGGAAGCATGTTTTTCAGGGTTTACTGGATCTAGACAAAAAGGAACTTGTTCTTCAATTTTTCAAGTGAGTACATTTGAATCGTGATCGTGGCTGAAGAGTTCGGAGTTCGCCTTGTAATTGGCTTGGACAGTCTCGGTCGTTCTGTCCTTGGGCAAGACACTTCACCCATTGCCTACTGGTGGTGGTCAGAGGGCCCGGTGGCGCCAGTGTCCGGCAGCCTCGCCTCTGTCAGTGCGCCCCAGGGTGGCTGAGGCTACAATGTAGCTTGCCATCACCAGTGTGTGAATGTGTGTGTGAATGGGTGGATGACTGGTTGTGTAAAGCGCTTTGGGGTCCTTAGGGACTAGTAAAAGCACTATACAAATACAGGCCATTTACCATTTACATTTCTAAGCCTGTTTATGCTAGCCAAAATTAGTGTCCCACTTAGTATAACACTGAATGGCTAACCAAGCTAGCCAGCAGAATCGTTAGCAACAGAAAAATGTCAAATGTGAGACATGAAGATAAACCAGTGGGTAAAGTGATAGATATGAACATCTTAGATAGGCTGTGATCTTACTTTAGTATTATTTTTTGGTGGCATACTTGCTGAAACTAACATATGGTTTAGATATAAGCTCTGGCTAGTTAAACCTCCTTTATGCTATGCTGAGGACTCCACCAATGCCTAAAGGTAATATATAGTGTTTTACATATGCATTGTTCTATTATATTTGCCATATAATTGCTTTGTTTGTCTGTTAGCTTCACTAAACTAACATATTTTAGCTTTAATTGTAGGTGGAATATTTGATTATAATTGGGTAGGCAGAGGAGACTTTTTTTGGCGTTATCCTGCTTTAAGATATTGTTGTTGCTGTATGGGGAGGAAAAAAATAACCAGTATATTTAATATATATTTAATGTTTAACATCTCATCGCAATCAATGCCTGTCCAAACCAAGACAGACCATTTGATTGACCACACAAGTTCCAATCAGAACTAGAATCATATCTTCAACAATGCAGAACAAAAAAATTTCTTGTAATTGGATTGTGAGTCAGCATCATGTCGAGGCTGTGTGGTTACACTTTCAATAAAAAGGTGGCTTCCCATAGATTTACTTTCATCTTTTTTCTGACAAATGCAAAATATAGAAACATCTACTTCAAATGAAAATGTTTTGTTAAATTCTAAACAAAAATCATGAACATCCAACAAAATTAAGCATTTATTTTGGTGCCCTTCTACTTTGAAGGCTACATATGGGTTGTGTATGCTTTCAATGTGGCTTGGAATCAGTGTTGCTTTGTTCTCATGTGGAAAGACAAGACAAGGCCTTTGTTCTTACTGGAGAGTGTGACAGTTTAAGATATTTAGCATTCAAAATCAAGGACAGCACTGTGCCCTTTTGAGTTAAGAGTGTCTGTTTTGGTTTCATAAAAGCTGAAAAAAGACTTCTCTGTGAGTGTTGTGCATGGTTATGTTCTCGTATTGGAGAGCTGCACTGGAACAAAAACGTGTTGCTAAATTTTTGTTAGTATGAATGTTACATTTCTTGGTATTTTAAAACTTTGTATCCGAAGTAAATGCGAATTTCAGTCTGCCATTTAAGTCTGACAAACAATGACATTACATTTATTACACAGTTGGCACATCAAAAGCATCTGATAAAAGCAGGAGTAGCACAGATCCATCATTTTTCCAGCACCATCTGGCAGCTGCACTCAGTATTTATCAATCTGGATTACATATACTACCTTTCAGTGATAGTTTTAGGTGCTAAAGCTACATCAAAGCGAGAGATATATGTATGGAGGAAGGCAATTAAAGAATAATTCCCCTCTGGCTCGAGTACCGCTGCAGCTGTCATGATAAGCAGACCGACATCTAATCAGATGAGACGGCTTTGAAAATAGGATGTCGGCACCTAAAAAGCTAAAATACAGATTTAGGTTTTAACATCTCAAGTCTTGAGTTTCAAATGCTGCATTTCCGGCTAAACCATGTACACTTACGGTCCTTTTTCTTTTTTAAACAGTACTGCAGATCATGACTCACAGTGCAAAGGTTCACATTTTTTGACACCTTTTACCTTCACAGCCCTGTTAAAAGAACGTGTACCCTTCGATCTCACCACTCTTCACGTCTTGAACAAGTACAAACTTCTGGAAATGACAGTGAACTCATTAAGAAGCCAGTTTGAGATGATTTGAACTTTGGTAAATGGTTTTTATCCTGCTGGAAGCAGCCATCACAAGATGGTACAGGCTTGTAAAGGGATGGACCTGGTCAGTAGCGGTTTTTGATACAGGCGACACGGGCGGTTGCCCGGGGCAGCATCGTGGTGGGGGGCGGCATCATGGGCATCGGTTAAAAAAAAAAAAAAATTGCTCGTACTCATGCTGCCCCGACGTCATGCCAGCGTATATTGGGAATAGCATAGGCACCGATCGGTTTTCTATCGCCCATTTTCTGGGAGTAAGGGCGCCCTCCGTTTGCGAGGTGCGCCTGCTGCTTGGCGGGGGATTCTCTGGCTGGCTGGAGCAGCATCTAATAACCAACTTGCAAAATAAAACAAAATAAAATCAAACCAACAAACACGAAAACACCAGACATCATGATACAGACTTATAATTTGCGCCGATGTTTTTTCGAAATTCTATAAAGTGAGCGCGAGAGCCCTCGGTGCACCTGCTCGCTGCTGAAGTCAAAGTAAACTTTATTGTCATGTCTGCTACATACAGTCCAGTATATAGAGAGACTCCAGTTACAGCAGTGCAAGTAAACAAACAATAAATATAAGAAGAGTAAGAAAATAAATATACACTTTAGGACTCGGGGTAAAGGGATCAATAACAATTTAAAATTTATAATTTACAGTTTGATGATTTAAAGTCTCACACACAACCCGTCGAAAGGGGAGGGGGGCGGCTGCTTCCAAATAGAGCACATTTCATTCATAATGTTGTAAATCCAAGCCCATTATGTATTCATGATTTGAATCCTGGGTTGTGTGAAATCCCAGAAATACACCTTAGACAGGGTCAATCTGTGAACTAAGGTGTAGGTCTGTTAGGTTATGTTGTGGTGATCCTCGGGTTGGGGGATGGGTGTTCATACTGCAGTGCAAAATTAAAACCAATGGAAGATGGACAAAAAAGTTCAAAGCCATCAGGTGCTCAGTTTAGAAAAAAGAGAAAAGTAGAGGAGGCGAAACGAGAAACGGGGGGGCAGCAGAGGGAGTGTTCGCCCAGGGCGCCAAACAGGCTAGGACCGCCACTGGACATGGTCAGCAAGAACATTCAGGTTGACTGCGACATTTAAACAATGCTTAACTGGTACTAAGAGACCCAAAGCATGCCAAGAAAATATCCCCCACACCATTACACAACATTTTTCCAATCTCCTATAGTCCAATTTTGGTGAATTGTAGCCTCAGTGCATTTCTTGCCCATTCTCGTGCTTATGTTGAAACTTCAGCTGGTTGTCTTCACCACGCCAACATGCCTAAAGGTACTGAGGGTAATGAGCTTGGTTTGTAAGAGGAGTAAAAGAGGCCTAAAAAGATCCCTTCCCTGCGCCTCAACCCCCTAACATCTTGTGTCAGGTGGTCTCAATAAGTCACGTGATAGGGTGAGGTAAGGTCTCACCATGGTTTTACTTGAAATAATGATGATAATGACCCACGCCATTTTTCACACCTTGTCTTATGTGATGAGGCACATGACCAATAGTGGGTCATTGACTCTCCTAACGGACAGCTCCCACTAGGGTTTAAATACCTGGGACTCTGCACCATTTGGTTTTAGAACTGAAGAAGCTTCTCGGATGAGAGGTGAAATTCTTCAAGTAACTTAAAGAAGTCCAGTCGCTTACTTTCCAAGCTCCTTAGACCAGTGTTTCCCAACCACTGTGCTGCGGCACATAGGTGTGCCGTGAGAAATGATCAGGTGTGCTGTGGAAGATTATCTGGTTCCACCTGATTAGTACTCTAAGCGATCAGCTTGAGTAACAGGCTGAATAATGACATTCTCTTCCACTAGAGATGATAAAGACGAAGAAGACAACGCAGCGATAAATATTTGATAGATAAATATTTGAAAAGAAACAATAGTCAATCTGACCTGGGTCCTGGAGAAAATTCCTACACCGATGAAGGCCCTAGCATGAGTAGTGGTCAGAAGAAAGCAAAAAAGGTATACTGGGGACAAACCGAACTAATTCTGCTATACCTGGTGCAAGGGGGAAAATGATCAACATGCTTTTTGTGACAGGTTTGTTTGGTGGTGTGTGGTGTGATTTTTCTAATGTGAAATATGTGCCGTGGCTCCTAAAACTGTAACTCTATAAACTGTATTTATTACAACCTTATTTAGTATAGTTCCAACAAGCCCCCCCCCCACTCAATGTGCAATATCACTGATCACACTCTCAATGCACCTGCTAGTTAGATGGCATGTATGTGTATGTATATAGATGTAAGCATGTATGTGGAAATATGTATGTGTATGTATGTACGGATGCATATATGTATGTATGTGCGTGTATGTTTGCAGGTGTATATATAACTTGTACATATCTTTCTTGTGTAAATGTACAATTTGTCTGTTATTGTGTAAATACTTAAGCTATTGTGGACTTCACACACATGGAGAAATGCCAAACTGCCTTTCATTGTTCCTGTAACAGTGACAATAAAAAGCTATTCTATTCTATTCTAAAGGTTGGGAAACACTGCCTTAGACTACAATGACCTGGATGACTGAGAACCTACACAGACTTAAAGGCACTGAGTTACTGCCATGCCTGATTAACTGGTGTGAGTCTAAAAAATTTAAATTATTAACACGATGCAAATGGAGTCACAAGCAGGCTCTAGTTTGCCTTTTAAGATGAAATTTAAGAAAGGGAAAACTGCCAGAAAATATACTTTTTGGAAAAAAGCTGAAAAACCTCAAAATCACTTAAGTCGAGTCTGGTAATCACTCAAAAATGGGTAAATAGGTTTTAGGCTAATGAACAGTTGAATCTATGTATAAATGTTTTTGTAGACAAATGTACGCCCTCTCTAAATGTAAAACCAAGAGCTCTTGCCAAAGGAGTCTCATTTGAACGACTTAAATGCCCTCAATACACATTAGCACATTAGCACACTTGTAGTATGCCAAGGTGCCACTCATCACTCATTCTCCTTAATCCAAACAGCTGTCACAAGGTTCCTTGAAACTTTCCCTGTCATCTCAGTGAGTGACTGGAAGGTTAAACTGACAGCACTGGGCCTGGAAAATGCTCACAGACGGACACACTTCCATCGATTATGGTGTCGACGCTAATGCAGCAGCTAAGTGGAGGCTACCAGGTGGGGCGCATAGCAAAACGCTCCTGTTTAGTGCAGCAGGATAAGGAAGGGGAGGAGCAGGTATCTGACAGATGATTGATGGCCTGTCGATCGCTTCAGAGGCATGCTCAGATTTATGACAGGACCCAGCCTGTGGCACATGGCCACCAAAGCCATGTGCTCATTGATCATTTTATTATCTACACCCCCCCAATGGATGGGGCACAGCTGTGGAGGGAGTCAATGAGGGCACTGCAGGAAGAATCCTGATGCCTTCTGCCAATGCTCCGCTGTGTTTGTGTGGCGATGGGCCACTGTGTCTCATCTCGTAGACGTGCTGTCAACTGCGAACGTGCACATGAGTAATAACTGAAGTGCTTGTCGACAGCAGACTATTTCAGCCAAACCGAGTGAATACTTTCATACTGTTTGAAAGGCACATTTGCAACAATGATTTTAAGAACTTTAAAGACGTTAGCTCTACAACTCTTAGCTGAACAACTAGCATTCCTACAACCCGGCCCAACTTTTTGCCTTTGAAGATGATTTGTAATACATTACCCATCCAACTGTTTTGTTCAGTAATTACCCTAGGGAGTGTGGCGCACAACTGTGTTTCGTGAGCAACGAGTGAGAGATTAAGTATGGTGAGAATGAGCAGACCGAGGGAGTAAAGGAGCGAAGAGAGGTGGTAAGAAGCAAAAGGCTGTTAGATCGTCCAGCTGTCGGCACTGGAGCTGCAAAGCAGGCTGCTGTGGTGACACTTCCTGCTGCCACGCTGCCCGCAGGGAGGGAACATCTGCCAATGGATGAGACGTTAATCTTGGTGGTGTTGAGGCTCGCACCGCCACAGTATGCTCAGTCTCACACACACCGAGGGAAGGAGGGCCAGAGCTACATAGGAGCGCACACCCTTTCCACCTCTAAAAGTGTAATCTTGTTTGGTTCTTGTGCCCACTTATGATGTTTGTGATAGCGCACAGCTGCAGGCTACCAACCTGTCTTTCCCATTTGGCCTGGAAAAGAATATTGCTCGAGCACATGAAGGGAGTAAACTTCGCCCACACACGTCCACATATTCAGGTGAACTAAAGTATTTGAGTACAATGATGCATAATGATTCAGAAATATAGGTATTGAGTGTTGCAAAAAGTATTGTAGGTGGACTACACAATTTTCCACATATAAAAAAGTAAACATTAACATAATCTATAGCAGTAAGTCATAAAATAAGAAGCCGAGGACATGCAGAGGGCAGGGTGAATTTATCGGGTTGCAAGAAAAGGTGAGAGGTTACAGGATGAAGGTCCATCATCAAACCAAATTTCTTCTTTGAGTATTATTAGTTATGCAATTAATGACATATAAGGAAAAAGAGAGATCATTATTATTATTCTGAGAGTTTATTATTCAACATTTCAGTTCAAATCTTTGCACTCAATATCCCAAGTACAATCTTCATGAGTACCCTGTTATTGTAAAACCAACCAAGCTCATTTTGACCCCAATATAAAATAATTGAAACACAAAACTAGCAACTCCAGAGATCTAATCTCTCCAGCAGGTCCTGGGTCTGCGTTACAAGCCTGTAACACCTCACCTAGGAGGTTCCCAGGAGGCATCCTGGTCAGATGGCTAAACCATCTCAACTGGATCCTTTTCATGCAGAGGAGTAGCGGCTCTGCTCTGAATGACCGAGCTCCTGTAAGGCCGAGCCCAGATGCCCTCCCGAGGAAACTTGCTTCCGCTGCTGAAATCCACGATCTCATTCATTCGGTCACTACTCAGAGCCCACGGCCACAGGTGAGGGTAGGAATGAAGCTTCATTGGTAAATTGACAGCTTCACCGTCACGGTTAGCTCACTCTTCACCAAAACAGGCCAGTACAATATCAGCATCACTGCCAAGGCGGCACCAGTCTGTCTGCCAATCTCCCACACCACTCTCCCCACTCACGAACAAAGCACAAGACAAACTCCATCACTTGGGGCAGCAACTCATTCCTGACCCAGAGCGGCCACTCTACTCTTTTCCAGCTAAGAACCACGGCCCTGAACTTAGAGTTGCTAATTCTCATCCCACCTGCTTCACTCTTGGCTGCAAACAGCCTCAGTGCAGGCTGCTGGAGATCACGGTTCGATGAAGCCAAAAGAAGCACATCATCTGTAAAAAGCAGAGACAAGATACCCAAACTCTTCGCCCTCCACCTAGAGTTTCTTGGCTGCGCCTAGATATTCTGTCCATAAATATTATGAACAGAATCAGTGGCAGAGGTCAACTTTCTCAGATACAGTAGATCCAGCTGCATCTCAAATGTGACATCATATTTACTAAACGTTACCTTTACAAGGCAAGAGAATTTTAAGCAGGTTTAAAGATAAAAGACATTTTAAGACAGTTTGACCTTATTTGACTTTGAAAAAGAGGTCATTGGTCCTCATTCCCTGTATGCCTGCATGTTGTCAATGCAACAATGGCAGTAAGAAACAGTTTTCAATAGCTCGATCAAGCATTATTGCCACTGTGACCTTCAAATTAATCTTTTGACCTTGAAGGAAGGATCAGAGGTCACAGGTGACGTGACTTTTGAATCTTTATACATGACTTTCTATAGGTTAACACAGCACACTTGTAAGACTCATAGTTTCTCATTTTTAAGGCTTTTTGTTAATTTTCTACCAATAAATTGTTATGTTGACCTTGAAGACATCGGTGGATGTCGGGCAAATTTGAATGGGCTGTTAAAACGACCCCACTCTCCACCCCTACAAAGTTTTATCAGAATTCATTCAAAACCTTTCGAGTTATCATGTTTTCAGGCAGAATAATGACATGCAAACACTGAAAACATAACCTCCATGGCGGGGTAAATTTGTGGGGAACAAACTGACTGACAAAAGTGATAAAATATTGGAACAATTTAAAAAAAAAAAACCTCAGATATTACAAAAAGAAAAAAAATACAGGCCCCAGTTGGTAAGATGAGGCTTAAACACAATTACACTTTTTACAAAGAGGCGATGGAACAAAATTAAATCAAGTACGAGCAAGAACAGAATGGAAAAAACCTCACTGAAAATGTATAAAGCACCAAAGCTGGATACCTTAGTGAGGTCACAGATCCTCAGAAGGTCGCTCCGGGCTTCGCCTTCATACACCCGCCTTCGTTCCCTGGCAACATCGATATCCTCTTCCTCCGCAGGCAGCCACTTCCCTGAAATAAGTCTAGCAGAGAGAGTCAAACACAGTTGGCATAATACCCTTCATTAAAATTAACACGAACTCGCGTGACAAATTATGTTGGTCAAAGTTTAAGCTCAATGAAACAATCTCTGCAATTTTCATAAATAGATGAAGCCACGGGCATTAGTTCCTATGGCAACCTCGCTTTTAGAGTACAAAACACTACAAAAAAAGAGTGGAAAAAAGAAAGAAAGACATAATTGGTTTGAATTTGGTAAAACACATTTGCAGAGCAACAGATGTTTCATATAAAGTCAATATAGAGCGTATTACTAATCCTAACAGCTGCGAACAGGAGAGAATTTGTTTATCTGACAAAACACAAGGAAGAGTTGTTTTTTTCTTTTTGTTTTTTTGTTTTAAAGTTTCTTACAGTCACCTTGGTTTGCAGAAGAATTTATACTGGATGAGGATTGTAACGGCAAACATGACAATTCCCTGGATGGACATGGCACAAAGGTTCTTGCCCACCATTTCCCAGCTCAGCGGGTTCTTGAAACGGTCCTCCCCTGATAAGAAAATTAGCAGACGCACACAGGAGAAAAGCAGGTAATTACACAGATTATTTCCACGTGTCACGTCACAGTAACTTCCAACCCTTAACAGCGAGCCCCGAGGATGAGTTAACGGACACGCTGTCAAAACAAAAGGGAAATAAGCAGATGTGTTTTCGTTCACGGATAGCCAAATGTGTCTTTGTCAGACGCTGGTGTTGCTGAGACGCATTTGTTGGTGAAAGGCGGCAGTTTAAAAAGCCACTTAGCCTTTGCATAATAATAAAAAAAATAAATGCTGTCACCTATGTCATGGGAAGAAATTGCTGACATCCTGTACTTTTCATGTTGAAGCCATATTTGTATTTTTTGGCTAATGAACATGCAAGTAAAGTAAACCGTTGACAGCCCAGCACTCTAACCATTATCATATCTGCTCTCTTTCCCTCTCCCTCACGGCTTCTACAGCCCTTTAGGCCAAGGGTGGGGCGGGGGTGGGGGGTGCAAAGGAGACAAGAAAAACGAAAAGAGCTTTCAGTCTCATTCTTGGGTAAATAGCCCCTTTCCACACTAGCCTTTTTAAGTTGTGATTGCTTTTCTCTTCCTTCTCTCCAACCGCCGCCGCAAATGATTCCTCAAACCACTATTTCCTGCTCCATCTCTCCACAGATAAGACCCCCTTTTCCTCTTGCATGTGCCTCTTTGCTTCTTGATGACCTCCTCAATACCGGCTCCACCTCCACAAGCACCATTACACTGTTTTTTTCCCTATCCTGTCTAAATTTAACTCATGCAGAGTGTGCAGCTGTAGTGGACACTAGGGAGGTGCGTTTCTGGTCAAATATTGGAGAACTAACGTTTAGAACGAAATAGCATCGTATCAGTGGAGAAACGGGTGGAATACGAGACACAGGGCCATATAAATGCTCCTTTGTGGGCTATTATTATTATTATATTTTTGGATGGCGTGTACATTTCTAGCAATATTTTATGGTATTCCAATAACTTAAAGGCTCCAGTCATTTGCCAGTGTAACAGAGAACAGAGCAGTGTGGTGGGCGACTGTGATGCAGAAACGGGTTATGCAAATGTTTCGTTGCAAAGATCCACAGAACATTTATTCTGGCTGTTTTCAGAGCAGCACGCGGTGCAGTTGCGTTTGTTGTTGTTTACTAAAAGACAACGGCGAGGTTTGCAAGTAAAATGGAAGAAATCTGCGGCGCAAGTTGCTCTAAATATTTTAAGAGGCACAAAGTATAGGAGAGCAGGATGGAAATTTATACAAGCGGTCCGCTGTGATAAATTAGGTGCTGCAGCTGACTGCTGAGTGAGAGGAAACCGAGTCTGGTAAAATCGGTGGCACTTTGAGGCACCGGGGTGAGATAAGCATGTTTTAAAGGGTTTTATAAATATACCAGCGCTCTTTTTTTCTTCTTCTTTTTTTGCTAATCCGCTTTACACGCTGAGCTAGCTTTCTCTGCCCATGCATTACCTGTACATGTCACTAACTTGTGTTTTTATTCTGTTGTGGTCTTTTTTCCCCTCCCTGTGCTCCCTCTCCTTCACCTTTCTGCAGATACGGTCTTCGTGTTTCTGATCTGCGGTTATTGGCCCTACCAACCTGCCCAGTGTTTATTGCCTGTTATTTCTCCAACACTCATCTTTTCTCACTCTGCTCTCCTCTCACCCCAACATGTGGAGGCAAGACAGCTGCCCCGACCTGAGTCTGGTTCAGATTTTATCCCGTTAAAAAGGAATGTCTGCCAAGCGTTTCCCAAAGAGGAGACTGATGCTTTTTCTCTCTCTCGCTGAAATGCTGTAAAGTATTGAGCTTACTATGCAAAGTACCCTTAGATGACATCCATTTAGAGCCAAATGAATCTAACCGGATGTAATCTAAGGGTACTTTGCACTAACTTGGACAAAATTTCTGTCATTTTGCCTCCGTACGCCATCACAGTGGATTTTAAATCAAATAAGATGTGATTGAAGCGCCGGCTTTCAGATTTAATTTGGTGGGTTTTGCAAAAAATTTATGTTAACTGTCATTTTTAGACATAATCCCCCATTTTCAGAGCCTCAAAATTAATTGTACAAGCTAGCATCTTTTCAAATATAAAGATTTTTTTTAATATTTCAATGAAAATGCTTTCCATACTGAGTCTCAAACTCATGCTGTGTGTCCTCCCTTGAGAAGCTCTGCTAAGGCCTTTACTGCAGCCGCCTTCAGTTGCTGCTGGTTTGCAGCTCTTTGCTGCATTCACGTTTACCTTCAGTAACTAAAACAGTATGCTCTGTTGGGTTGGGATCCAGTGAATGACTTTTCTACTTAAGAACATCCCATTTGTTCTGTGTGAAACTCTCGGGTTGGTTTTGGTCCATTTGCACTGAGAAGCAGTTTTGCAGCATTTGGCTGAATCTGAGCAGAGAGTACAGCCCTGTGCACTTCAGCCCATGTGTTCCCTCCACGTTTAACAGATGATACAGTATGCTACGGCTCGTCAGCTGCTCTTTCCTCTCTTTATTGTTTTCTCTTCGCATTATCCTCATTCGCATTCATTTTGTTTTCATTTGTCCAAAGGATTTTTTCCCCCAATTAATTAATCAATCAATCGAGTGTAACCAGTGGTTTGCATCTTGATTGTAGACTTTGACGATTGCATACCTAGCTCGTTGAGAGTGGTCTCAACTTAGCTGGATCTTGTGAAGGGAATTTTCTTAACTATGGAAAGATCATCCACTTTCTTCTGTGGTCTTTCGGGCCTTGTGGTGTTTCTGCTGGATTTTGGGGGGGTTTCAGCCTAATGATGGCCTCCCTTATTTACATCTATGTCCCTTTGGACCTCATATTAGAGTTCTAGGGAAAAGGCCTCACAAGACAATGAAATTTAAGCCACTAAAAATCAGGAACTGCATAAAAATAAGATTCCCGAACTGTTAATGGAGTACCATTGCCGAACCCCTTGAATTAAACCTGAACGTCTGGCCTTCAATCACATCTTCATTGACCACTGTGGTGTCACTGTCCAAAAACACACGAACCCATTTCACATCTTAAAATCTAGCACTACTGTGTGAAACAGTTTAGTCCTTTCTGTATTCCATACTATGATATCATCCTCTCACCAAAGTTGCTGAAGAGTGTGGCCGTTGCCTGGTTCTTGGCCATGTCAATCAGCCCTCTGCCCAGACAGAAGTGTGGGAATATCAGCAGCACCTGCTTCACTATGTTGTTGATGTGGGTGATATTCTGTTGAGAAAAATGCACACAGACACACAGGATACACATTAGTGGCACGAGGACGTTTTGGATATTTAAACCCTGACTGGGAATTGCACAGTTACAAGCTCAATATGTTGACAATTCTAGGCCTGAATCAGCAGAGCCAGAGTGAGAGCTTTGGAAAATAGCTTGAAGCTCCCTGATGCAAGTGCACATAATTAGCAAACATCCTGCGCTGTGCTTGCACGCTGAGCGCGGGTGTATTGCAGTGCACCAAATAGCATGCCGAGGGAACTCGGTGCATCAAGGTTCATCTACCTTCTCGATGCTGGAATTTAGGAGACGTAAGGGAACGTACCGTGTGATCTCTGGGGAGGAGCACGTACAGTAGAGCTCAGTATGTGCAAACACAAACAGATGAGTTGATGCTCAGGGAAGCAGATGCTCATCCTTAAAATCATAACTAAAGCTAAAGGAAACACCCAGACACCAAAGAGTCACAGGTGGGAGGAAGAAAAGCACAGGTACTCTGTCTTCTTTTGGTTCTTCTGATAAAGCATACCACCACAACAACAAAAAGACAGAAACACAAACCCAAAGCATATTGTTTCAGTGTTTCACAAGGCATAGGCAGAAATAAAGTCTTATCTTGACAGCGTATTTCCACAAAACAACTTTGTTTCCTTTCTCAAATTGTACAGTTCCTTTCTCTCCACATTTGACCTGTCGGTGGTTAGAACACTGACAGCTTAATAAAGTACAAAAGCAACAATTAATTCAATTAAGACACAGCGGACCAGGCTGTAACGGACTGGCACAAGCGAGGAAGGAAGTACAGGAGAGGGGGTAAAACAGGAGAAGGCAGAGCAAAAGGGCAACATATTACTGTGGCTTCACAACCGAGTTCATGCATTATGCATAGTGCTCTATTGCTGCATAGTCTTCAAAGCTCTTGCATACATGGATAGAGACTACAAATTCATCATTTCTGTTTTCTGGGCGAGCCTGCGAGATTAGGTGGGGCGGCGGCAGAGGTGCGATTTGTTAAAGCTGTGTGCAAGATTTCCAAATGATGGCCATTATTGTCACAGAATTTATTCATGCATGCGTGTAACAGCTCTGTGAAATTAGTTTCAGTGACTAAGCTTTCAATTGGCAGTTACAATGCGAGTGTGAGGCCTTATGAGTCTGCCAGCCTTAATAAAAAGCCAGATTTAAAGATATTTCAGTCTGCACTTTTACTGGATGTCAGCTTATTGTGTAAATGCAAGTAAAACATGACACTTTTTAAATAAGACAACATACTCTGTCAGATATTAGCAGGTGGGGAGTGAGACCGTGATCGAGGGGGAAAGGCAGACAAAGAAAATAAATAAATAAATAAAACTGTTGACAAGACTTTGTTTTCTCCCAAGGAGGTGTGGGGGCACATTTAGCCTGTGCACATTAAGAATACATATGGTGCTGCTGCTGTATATCTTCCTTGCTTTAGTAACTTACAGGCGTCCTCAAGCTAGCTCCTTCCTGCCTTCATACTAAGCTAACCACATGCTGCTTCCATATTCAGCAGACAGATGTATTACTGATCCTATCTAGCTTTTGCACTCTTGCTTTCACTGCTTCTCCTTATCCCTGTGATCATTGGAGCCAGGAACAAATCTGATCACAAAGGGGACAAAGATACTAGTGTACAGTAGCTCCAAATATAGCTAAAGATCTGCGGCCATGCTAAAGAGAAAGTACACTCTGTGTCAGTTCTAAGGTTTGATGTATCAGGGCTTAAAATCATGCAAATGCAACCTCGGATGAACTACAAAACATGACATATACACAGCCATTCTTCATTTAACAAAAACTCCACCCTCACTGCTTCTATATGAGTTTAGAGGTTTGGCTCTCCAATTACTGCTTAATGGAGACTGAGGGGGAATAAACTGTGAAGCACGGTGGTGGAGGGGTGATGATTTGGGCTTGTTTTACAGCCACAGGACTGCAAAACAAATGTCTTCCAAATGTGAGACCATCGGTCTGCAAAAGCTTGGCTGAAACTGGATCATTTAGCAGGACAAAGATTCCAATCGAATCTACAACAGAGTGAAAATGTGTCGCAAAGGATATCTACAACCATAGGTGTACTTTTCTTTTTCCCATGACTATATGGGGATACTTTGTATGAAAGGTCCTTGTCATTGATAAAAATAAAATGGAATAGTAATAAAACACTAAGATTTTTACTGTATAATAATTCTCGCAACAAGAAATGACGAGCAACAATCCAACTTACAAACTTACACACTACAATAAGTGTTTGCTGGCCTAGTTCTCTCGGGCAGATCCAAGACCGTGATGAAAAGGTCTCATTGATCACGATGTCGACGCAAACCTTTAGACGTCTTTAGATGTTCAGCAGCAATTCATCATTTCTTTTATCTACACTTATACATTTGCTTGAGGACAGGAGGGTAAGAAGAGCTGCAATAACAATGCATATTCAACAAAAATTGGTGCATCTTGTTACTGGTTACATTTTTTTGAACACTTGAACCCTGCTTACTAAGGAGAAAAATGGTTAAATGGTATCATTTAAATCACTAATTTATATTTGCGTATTAGTATTTTCTCTTTAGCCAATTACTTGATTGCCTTTACTGACAGTATATGGAGGAAAGATATACTTTACTGCAACAATTTGCTGTAGCAGAAAACAAGTTTACCCTCAAAGTTGAAACTAACGTTCTTTTCTTGGCGTTTGCAAACATATTTTTATCCCCCAGGATGTTCACAATGTATGTAACCACTCAAATGCAAGCATCGGGGGATTTGCTAAAGGCACCTCTATTCTTTACATTCAACACTAAGCCTAAACAGAGATAAGAAAGTCAAATAAATAAACAACAGCTATGACCTTGGCAGAGAGCAGCCCATCCATCTGGCAGAGGAATGCAAAAAGCAGCGAGACCTAATTTGAGATCGATACATGAAATAACATATCTCCTCCTGACTGGGTGTTCATCAAGGAGATCTAAGAGGTTCTTTGTCGAAGAAGATAAAACGCCGGACAATTTCCCCCCTTGTGTTTGCGCTATGTGCCCATAAATCATTTTCAAATGGTTTTTAAAGGTGGTATTGTCTGCGCTGTGCTTATCTGACCCATATCCCTAGACGTGCTTATTCCCACAGCGTGGCTTCATTCATAATGCTGCGAATCACAATGAAAGCAGACAAGCAGAGGATGTATGGCTCAAACAGCTGGGGAAGACATTTTTCAAGAGATGATATTCCTGTGGTTTTGAGATACTGTAGGAGTTCTGTCGTGAGCAATCGACTACATTAAACCTTTGCCTGTTTTAAACACAGCGTCGATAAATTCTTCTGGACTTAAAACAATGTACTCCAATTACACTACATGAGGTAAGCGGTACCTGGCCACGCCGCCACACCGATACATTTATCCTGGAAAAATCTATGGGTGCCTGCGGTTATCTCTTAGAGGCACGTGGTGGAAGTATTGACTCAGACAGCGCTTCAAGCGTACAAGGCAGGCTGGGATTGATGCAATCCACAGGGAGTTGGACAGTCCTGAGGGAAAGAAAATCTCCCATTGGTCTCAAGACAAAACTAGGGCACCAAGTCTATAAC
The DNA here is from genome assembly GCF_057382275.1 of Copadichromis virginalis. Classification (NCBI taxonomy): domain Eukaryota; kingdom Metazoa; phylum Chordata; class Actinopteri; order Cichliformes; family Cichlidae; genus Copadichromis; species Copadichromis virginalis. Next base: position 46,311,053 of record NC_140620.1, read on the forward strand.
ACTGCAGCGCTGCTTTCCCACTCTGCTACTCTTATTTTTTTTCCCTTCTTCCCATTTTCTCCCCTGGAAAAATGGTGCTATGCCCAAAAGGGATCTAGATTCACCCAGTGCTTGAAAAGAGAAAACAGACTGAAAGCCGGAAGCTTTACTTTTGAGCGACACTGTTTAAATATCGCCGCCGCCGCAGAGGAGCCTGAAAGTGATGAGGCGCAGCTTTGAAATCGCAGAAGCTGCGAGAGGAGAAGGCTGGATAGAGCTGTCATGTGCAGGATCTGCCGTTTCTGTTGAACTGGAGCACGTCGGGGCACTGTCATATCTGCGCTAGCTAGTTTGTGAAGAGTCTGTTCCGGGGAGATATCAGCTCTGAACTGGGGGAGACATGGAAACCTGGAGAGCTGTAACATGTGAGTTGATTGATGTTGACCCGTCAGACTCTTATCGGCGGCGAAATCGGGTCAGATTAGCAGAATTATCTCGGACCTCCGTCCCCATCGAGTCTCAGAGAAACACGCTGCTCCTAATGCCTCAATCGAGCGAAATGGGCAGTAAATCCGTCCCTTTACACCGGCCCGTGGGCAAAGCGCTGTCCATTAAATTATCGGGAATGGCGCCCTTTATGAGTAATACGCTCCGCTAACGTCGCATCAATAAATAAAGAGAATGCAGACACAACAAAATGACCACAGTGACTTTCTTGGAGGAGAGACGCGCTCGTGAAAAATACAAATTGATGATGAATGTCGGCGATAATGAAATCACGATGCAAATGAGGCCGCCTCGTTAGGAGACAGGAAACATCCCATGCCATCACGGAGCGGGCGCCAGAAGATCAAGCAGGCAGGCGTGTCGGAGGGGGCAGACCGCGCAGAGGCAAGAGTCTTTGAGACGACATTACGCTGCGTCTGAAGTGGCAGATCGGGGATGTGGGAGACATTCTGATGAAGCGTCAGATGCAAACGCAGCTCGGCACCGCACCGTGCTCTTGTGTCTGTTGACAAGGGATGACTGATCAGCACGAGGCTAAAAATACGTGGTGAGGTGGGAAAAAACCAAATGAGAGAGCGGGCGATGCGTGGGAATCGTGCAAATAACAATTAAGGCTGCAAATGTGTTTGGACGTATTCAGATCAGAGAACAAACGAGAAAGATGTCAGAAAAGTAGAGAAATCGTTTAAAAAACTTGAGGTTGTTCTGTCTGAGTCCTGGCTGTTTGCACACATTGCGTATTCAGATATTTTCTTTTTTACGTAATTGATTTAAATTCTAATAAAACAGTACAATGACTGACAGTCTGTCTCTCTCCAAACCGAGCTCTGCATTTCTTATTTAGCTCGTTTTTGGTGTCTTTGTCTTTTCATTCCACTGAGACTGGAGCAGCTTGCAGTTAAAATGAACACTTGCTGAAAGATGGATGAGCAAAGTTCTCTGAAGACCCAATTCTCAGCAAACGATTTAACATTAAAAAGAATAGGCAAAATAATTCCTTTGAAAAATCCTCGAGAGGATAAAGGAAATATATTAAAAGTTATACCAGGTGGGCACACACCCCACCCACGCGCATGAAAGCCTTTGCTTTGGAGAAAAAAATGGAAAAACACTGAGCGTTTATCTATGATTCAAGTCAATTAGCCATCCGCAGCTATAGCTTCTGCATAAATATCATTTTTATGGAGCCTGAAAGTCTGCGCCTGCTGTTTCACAGGAAGTGTGCCGCCTGTCGCGTTAAAAATGTGCATGCATGCATGTGTGTCTCCTACTTTTCCGTCTGCACAGACTCTGTATGCGTGTGTGAGCGTGTGAGCGTGTGGTGAGGGTGACACTTACATCATCATCGAAGAGCTCCATGATAAAGGTGGCCACGCTGCTGTTAATACCAATGAAGAGGTTGATGCAGGTCAGCACCACGTAAGCTGTGCTGGGCACGCTGAAGATGAAGGAGAACGGGTACATCATGGGCGTGATAGCCCAGCTTAAAAAAAAAAAACACAAAACAAAGTAAAACAGTGTTACAAAATATAAAATATAGAAATTAAAATAACAAAGGTGATCTCCAGTGCGATCCATGCTCGTTAAACTCTCCGAGGGCAATTTGTATAACGGCAAATATCATGCTAGCAGCTACTGAATCCTTGCTATTTTCGATTCACAAATGCGGATTACCAGGTCAGCTGTGCCATTTGATGGCCTCCTCTGATCATTTGCATTTTCAGTAAGTGACCCATGAAAGCACTGCCAACTGAATGCTGCCCACGCTCGGCAGTCAGCGGTTCAAGCTCGGTATCACAAGCAGATCAAGTGAGGCACTGGTGTTGTGGTGCCACGGTGCAAACCCCTGTCATATAACCAGACCTTTGAATGTAATTTGAAAGTAACACGTTTTGATCTCATTACATTTACTCAAGTGCTGGAGTTTCAGTTTGACCTACTTCAGAGGCGTGTGTGTAACTTTCTGATTCAGTTCTTTTTAGATTAGGAATCTTTGGAAACAGACTGCAGCCTCACTCTGAGAAGCACACAGACCTGTTTGTACGAGCTAAGCTACACAGCATGTCTCCTTCACTATGTGCCATAGCTGTATCTGATATCCCTGCGGTGGTGTTCTTCCTGGATCATCAAAACCAATGTTGGTCCAGTTGCAACATTGCAAGTGACCAATCATCATCAATGTTACGATGTCATAGGTTTGCAGGGTGGAAAAAGCCGACCGATGTGGTTAGGGTCAGGGTTGGGGATTAGGACGTGATCATAGTTAGGCTTAGGGTTTGGTGTGTGTCACTTCCAATGACTAGTATTACTAACTTATTTGTGTGCACTGGTGCATCTTTCAATGGACGTAGTATAAGTATTACACAAAGTACAAACTATTGCAAAAAATGTATAAAATACGTTGTAATAAACGCACTGGATTGAATTGGAGATATGAATTAAAGATTAGTGGCATAAACGTCAGTTCTTCGATTACTCTGGCTTTGTGGGGCTTTTTGACACTGTCGCAGATAACTATTTACCCCTCGGACACCTAAAAGGAGAAACCCTTGTCCCCTTTTTCTGAACTGAATGGTTTCTGTCATACTTCAAGCCGGCTTTTAGGACAAAATGACTGGTTATGCAACAAAAGGGTAGTCTTTACCTGTACAGGTTACTACCTGCTAGAACCTGTTCAAATGGTCATCATACCACATATTTACTGACATTTCGTGAGGTGTCAAAACTCTTCATTAAGTGTATGGGGGAGGGGAAGTTGCTAAATGTCATCTTCATTTGGGAAAGTCTTAATAGTTCAAATGAACAAAGGAAGTGTAAGCAGCGTGGAAGTGAGCTAATGCTTCTTAGCTGGTGATTCTGAGGTAGTGCCAGATCACTTTTAAAGTTCTCCTACAGCGTGGAAAGGCTGGTTCAACAATGAATAACAACACAAACTTTGAAGGTAAACTTTAATCAAGTGTTAAAGTTGCACGTGTGAGTTGAACAGGTCTGTTGCTCCCTGTATTTTTTACCTCACAGAAAACAGGAGCTGCTGGTTTACTGAGTAATTTTTGCGTGATGGATTTTTATCCCTTTAACAAAAAAGTCACACGGTAACACTAACTAATTTACCGAAGCAGCAGCAGTGGACAAACAAACTTTGAACTACTGGTAAACTACTGGTTTTGTTCATTGAGTGTGGTGGAGTGAAACAGCTTCACTTCCTCATCAGAAAGGTGACATCAGGTAAACAATGTAAGCGGTCTAAATGGACATTATGCACCCTTTTTAGGCAGTTAAATGGATTTTTGATGACTCCATCCGCAGCTGAACATGGCTTTAATTTCTGTGGTTGATCTCTAAAATGTAATATAATGACACGTTTCAGCTGGAAACAGCTTATTTAACCTTGACTGACTGACTGAAGTGAGTAGCTTCTCATTTCTTAAACAACCACGTAAAAAGACACATCCTGTGGTCGTGGAAAAGATGTTCTCTGTTTCAGAAGGGTCAGATTTAATGGTCTGTATCAAGCAAACAACACAATTCAGAAGTTTACTCAAACTATTAAAATTGGGTTAAACTATTCAACACAGTACAAAAGGCTGAAGGGACTCAAAGAAGAAATGTGAAAATCATGACTGATCATGATCAGAGGTCAAATTAATAGTTGAACTCGCAGCTAAGTAAAAGCATTTATACACACACAATGTAAAGAGAACTCCAGGGATCAGGACTAAACAGTTGTCTGGCCTTAAGAAAACCACTTATCAGTTTGGCTACTTGGGGAAAAAAAACAATTCAGTTCACCAGGGATGTTTAAAGGTTGGACTGTGGAGCGATGGAGAACAGTCATGTGGTCTGATGAGTCCAGATTTACCCTGTTCCTGAGTGCCGGGCACATCAGGTTAAGAAGAGAGGCGGGTGAAGTGATGCATCATCACGCCTCGTGCTTACAGTAAAAGCCTGATCTCAGGTTGCTTCAACTGGTCAAGGTTCAGCAACATTATCTCCTCAAAAACGCAGTCAGCTAACTACCTGCATTTACTGATCGACCAGAGTTTCTCCATTAATGAATTTCTTCTTCTTTCCGACGGCGTGGACATGTTCCAAGATGATAATGCCAGGATTTATCGGGCTCAAATTGTGAAAGATGGGTTCAGTGAAAGTAAAACGTCCTTTTCACAGATGGATCGACCACCACAGCGGAGACCTCACCTTAACCCCACTGAGATCTTAATCCCTTTACGTTGTCACGGCAAACCTCTAACGTGCCGTCATCGGAGCTAAAGGTAGGGCAACAAAATATTACAGTGCGTACCAAGAACTTACAATTCAGCCAATACCTGCACTACTATGACAGCTTTCTATTGTGGATACCTGAAGTGTTCAGAAGTCAATCAATGAATATTAAAAGACAGCCCATCCCAGAAATCTGGGCACGCCATAATTCTCTGAGCTACTCTGAAATATGTCATTTACTCACCCATAAAAAATAAGCAAGAGGATCAAAGCCGGCAGGTTAGGAGGGGAAACATAGGCTTTTTGTTGGAAGGCGAGGAAGATCACAATCACGATGAAGCAGGGGACGATGTAGTTACACTGTAAACACAAACACACACGTCAAAATAAAGCACAGGCTTAAAAAAGTCACTCTTTAGGGTGGTTACGACTCCATTAAAGCGTTATGACTTTTTTTTTTTTTTTTTACGCCAACTGAAAGACTGTGTAATTATAAAATGTGTAGATGACTTTTTAATTAGCGAATGTATCCGGCTTTAGTTTTCTAATTAATCCAGTGAATAACAGCCATCTGATTCTCGTGTGTTTGAAGCAAGCGGTCGCTCAGTGACACGCTGAATTGGATGCATGTACAATGGCTCTATAAAATTTTGATCTAAGACTAATATTTATCCAACGATTGTTTAAATCCATTCAACTTCAAATCAAACCAGACAGCACGCTTTTTACTAGCCGACTTTTTTTCCCCCTACAGAAGTAAACAAACATAACTGATGATGCTATTATTATATAATCACCCTTCGGATTAATATCCCCCCTGGCGAATAAATGGAATACTGCAGATAATAGACATACAATGTATCAGGTTACAATGATACATGTTTATTACAGAAAAAGTTTAGACTGAAATATTAAAGAGCTTTCAGACTAGATTCACTGTAATATCCTTATTGTTGATAGAGCGTGCATGGTAATGCGGGGAGCTTCGGGCAAGAATCATTAGACAGGCTCCTTAGGTGCATTTGTCTTCCACCCAGACAGCATTTATCCACCATAATGATGAGTGTCCTGATGCAATTTCTTTACCAAAGGTACCTGATGAAATGTTTACTTCCATTATGCCTCGGGGAAACTGCCGGTAAGCCTGTTGAGTATAACCAGCAGGGGCAGCTGCTGTCGATAATTACGCCTCAGCCAATAACTGTCTCAGGTGAAGCTTTTCCCAGTAGCCAGCAGTGTCAAAGCTACATTGTCAATTACAGTGGATGGATATTTTTACATTTAGCCTTAGGTGGGCAAAAAAAGGCCCAAAGTAGTATATTACAAGGGTAGTATAAAATAAAGCAGGCGAAAACTGCTGGGGTGAATCACATTATAGCATATATTACACAGTATTTACCTGGCTTTAATGGGTCAGGTAACAGAGCCGAAGCTTCAGAAAGAGAGAATATTTGAGGCGCAGACACAGCTGTCAGATAAAGCTGGTACTTACCATGTCCCAGGCAAAATTGGCCAACCAGTAGACAGCTGGGTTTACTCCACTGACAAATTGCAGATGCTTGGCTTTGTTCACCCTCTCTTGGATTAGGAAGAGGACAAAGCTGGCAGGGATGAAGGACATGGCAAAGATAACGCAGATGGACACCACGACGTCAGTGGAGGTTGTGGCCCTGTAATTGAAGAGGACACAGCATAGAAAAAGTTGACTGGCGAGCTATTAGGGGTCTACCAGGGCAAAAGAAAGTGGATATTAAACTTTGTCCATGGGGCTAAATATAAAGTTTGATTCTGAGGTGATGTAGACTACGTTGGCTTTAAAAATATATGGAGCACACAAAGAAAATCATTAGAATTTACATTCTGTCTACTATCACAGGCTGTATATAAAAGATGGACACAGCTACCGTGACCCTTTAGTTTTAAACTCTTTTAGTTTCATGTTCATGTTGAGCTTAGGATTGTGACTGTCACCATCTTAGTGTTTTTAAAGAGACTTGATGATCTGACTGAGAAACTGAGGGACATAAAATAGGACTGTGTCGGCCTCCGCCTGCACAGGTCCGCAGACAGACCTCCTGAGATTATAGACAAGCAAGGGACTATAAACCTATCAGGAACATATACAGGGAGTGCAGAATTATTAGGCAAGTTGTATTTTTGAGGAATAATTTTATTATTGAACAACAACCATGTTCTCAATGAACCCAAAAAACTCATTAATATCAAAGCTGAATGTTTTTGGAAGTAGTTTTTAGTTTGTTTTTAGTTTTAGCTATTTTAGGGGGATATCTGTGTGTGCAGGTGACTATTACTGTGCATAATTATTAGGCAACTTAACAAAAAACAAATATATACCCATTTCAATTATTTATTTTTACCAGTGAAACCAATATAACATCTCCACATTCACAAATATACATTTCTGACATTCAAAAACAAAACAAAAACAAATCAGCGACCAATATAGCCACCTTTCTTTGCAAGGACACTCAAAAGCCTGCCATCCATGGATTCTGTCAGTGTTTTGATCTGTTCACCATCAACATTGCGTGCAGCAGCAACCACAGCCTCCCAGACACTGTTCAGAGAGGTGTACTGTTTTCCCTCCTTGTAAATCTCACATTTGATGATGGATCACAGGTTCTCAATGGGGTTCAGATCAGGTGAACAAGGAGGCCATGTCATTAGTTTTTCTTCTTTTATACCCTTTCTTGCCAGCCACACTGTGGAGTACTTGGACGCGTGTGATGGAGCATTGTCCTGCATGAAGATCATGTTTTTCTTGAAGGATGCAGACTTCTTCCTGTACCACTGCTTGAAGAAGGTGTCTTCCAGGAACTGGCAGTAGGACTGGGAGTTGAGCTTGACTCCATCCTCAACCCGAAAAGGCCCCACAAGCTCATCTTTGATGATACCAGCCCAAACCAGTACTCCACCTCCACCTTGCTGGCGTCTGAGTCGGACTGGAGCTCTCTGCCCTTTACCAATCCAGCCACGGGCCCATCCATCTGGCCCATCAAGACTCACTCTCATTTCATCAGTCCATAAAACCTTAGAAAAACCAGTCTTGAGATATTTCTTGGCCCAGTCTTGACGTTTCAGCTTGTGTGTCTTGTTCAGTGGTGGTCGTCTTTCAGCCTTTCTTACCTTGGCCATGTCTCTGAGTATTGCACACCTTGTGTTTTTGGGCACTCCAGTGATGTTGCAGCTCTGAAATATGGCCAAACTGGTGGCAAGTGGCATGTTGGCAGCTGCACGCTTGACTTTTCTCAGTTCATGGGCAGTTATTTTGCACCTTGGTTTTTCCACACGCTTCTTGCGACCCTGTTGACTATTTTGAATGAAACGCTTGATTGTTCGATGATCACGCTTCAGAAGCTTTGCAATTTTGAGACTGCTGCATCCCTCTGCAAGATATCTCACTATTTTTGACTTTTCTGAGCCTGTCAAGTCCTTCTTTTGACCCATTTTGCCAAAGGAAAGGACGTTGCCTAATAATTATGCACACCTGATATAGGGTGTTGATGTCATTAGACCACACCCCTTCTCATTACAGAGTTGCACATCACCTAATATGCTTAATTGGTAGTAGGCTTTCGAGCCTATACAGCTTGGAGTAAGACAACATGCATGAAGAGGATGATGTGGACAAAACACTCATTTGCCTAATAATTCTGCACTCCCTGTATACCGAGGTCACAGTCCAAAGGGTCGTTTTCTGACAGATTTCTATAGAACCCAAAATTATTTTGCATTGAGTGAAATCGCCCCCTGCTGGCCATTAGAAAGAATGTAGGTGTAATGCTGCAGTCACACTGGGGAAAAACAGATGTTGCCGTGCAGCAGAATGTCACGATCCCTGCTTTTGAAATGTCTGTGACCACTCGCAGTCAGTTGCCATCTTCAAAGCAACTTCCACTTATTTGCTAAACTGAGACAGACTGTGACAGTTTGGAGACAAGTTGCCTCCCACCAGGTGACCTGTGTAATCAGTGTTGCTGGCACAACCTCTGGACATCCCAACTACTTGCAATCTACCTCCGATGGCAACAAAAGTCAGTGCATTCACTGGGCAACCACAAATTTTCCCTAATCACAAGAAGGTTCCCATCCTATTTTTACTTCAGTGTAACTGAGGTGTTGGGTAGTTTCTGATTCACATCACGTTTTTGCTACGTCCATCTTTTATCAGTCTGTGGCACCTACTAGGTTTTCAAAGCTACGGAGTAAGTCCCCGGGGCCTGTAAGGTGCTTTGGATAAAATCATCCACATGAACTGCAGTATGAGAGATATAACACATATAATAACAGACTTTATGAAATACAGAACTGCAGTCCATGAACCTTCGGTTTTCCATCCTTATGAGGTATTCACTGTATTTTAATGTACTTCTTGGGGAATATGGGCGCACTTGGTTTTCTATTTTCATGAGAACGCACTATTTACTACCTCTAATATCATTCACAAGGCCATCACTGCTGTGACATCAGTGACAATAAAGAACAGCCGTGGAAGAGTCCGGACTGTCCTGTGGGAGAAATTCAGTCTTTTGTGTGTATAAAACCAGTTTTAAGAGTTTCTGTTAAAAATCAGCAGGTCTGTTATCAGGAAATGAGCCTGATGACACTTGAAACAATGTCAAAACAACTTTTGGCTCATTTCCTGTAATTAAGACATAATCAAATTTAACACTAGGCAACGATGCATTTAAACTAATTCCGCTACACCTGCAAAAATAAGTCAGATAACTAACGTTTCAATGTTCTTGTTAGTATTGATGTCTACATTAGCCTAGCTTTTACAGCACTGACTGATTGCTGTTTGTACCTGATAGAATTTAAAAAAAAGAAGCTTTTAAATGTCACCGGCCTTCTGAAACTACGACACGTTTAGGGCTCCTTTTTGTCTCTTTCCAGCTTGTCCAACAGCACATCCTAAAATCTTAGAAGACTTATTCATCCGCAACAATATCCGTGTCACACACAAATCTCTCAAATTTCCCCTGCCGTGCGTCTTTATTTATGCCACGCTACCTTTGGAAGTGTCCTTTACTGCGTCTGCTCATTTAGCATTGGATAAAACTGCGATCTGTGACTCTGACCACCCCAACTGCCCCCACAACCCTCCCAAATCCTCACCCCTTGCCTCCTGATAATCTTTCACGAGTCTTCCCGCTGCTTAATTAGCATATGAAATAAGTTACCCTGCGTGGCTACATGTCCATATTTATCATCGCCAACCAGGCGCAATTAGAACACATAAATATGAAATCATTAACAGCAGTGCGTGCCAGCCCACATTTCTAGCAGTTTTCAAGGGCTGCGTGCTCTGTTTGGGTGGGGAGGTAATGTAGGGGACAAAGCTGTGAATGATCGCAGGCTGAATGCTTGAAGGTGGTTAATTGCTGTGAAAAGAGGACAAGCAATCTGCTAATTAACTACTAATGCAAGTGCAGGGAAGATGTGCAGTGGGAGTAAAGCTTTATAGTTTGTGTTGCCTTCCTTAAGTTTTCATTATTATTATTATTTTATTTAGAGTGGCTGCAGGGGATTGTTATGCTGAAAAGATGCTAAAAACACAAGATAACAAATTGGCTGTACAACACTCCGGTCATTATTTCTATTATAAAGCAACATGCAGGTAGAGAGCTCCAGAGACAATCATAGGGTAAGCTGTGTGATGTGCACGTTATCAATAGAATAGAATAGAATAGAATAGAATTCAACTTTATTGTCATTGCACATGCACAGGTACAGGGCAACGAAATGCAGTTTGCATCCATCCAGAAGTGCTTTAGTGATATAGATATATTACAATATATATTAGCAATAATATAGATATGTGAGTATATTACAGAAATGGGTCTATTATGGTATGTTATAATGTACACGGTATGAAGTATGTTGTGAATATTCTATAACTATAAGTATGTACAGGCTGTAGTGAGTACAAGCTATGTACAGGATATGAACAGGATATAAATATGAAAAACTATACAGAATATGAAATAAATAACTTTACAGAATCTGGGATATACAGCTATACAGAAATGGGAACAATAGTATACTTTTGCACAGCAGCAAGAACAGAAAGTGTCATAATTCGTTGATTGCAAATAAATTACACATCAAATTCAAAAGCGCGGCAAGATGAGACATTTTTGTCAGTTGCCAAATTGATGTTCCCCAGCAATTGAGAAGCAATGCATATCTCTCAATAATGAAACGGTGCCAACGCTGACATTTCGGGAGGCTCCATTTCTGTGCCGATGCGAGATAAAGCACGGAGACCTTGTGGGAATGAAGTGGTAATTTCTGTGGGTGTAAGCGTCGACTTTCTTTCCACCTGCGCAGCCCTTCACAATTTTGTGGCTCATGACATCGCTTGCATTGAAATAGGCTGTGAAGTACACTAGAGGGGAGTGTCACTTCAAATTAGACGGTGCAGTGAAATACTGGTGTCCAAAAGCTAGCAAGGGAGCAAGTCAATGGGGATGAATTATTATCGAAATTGCAGGTTTAGCTGCGGTCTCACCATAACATTGTGGAAGTGTCAGTGACAGGGATTCATTTAAGGCCGAGGTTGGTGCATTTCAGAATATTTTGACAGGATGGGCGGGATACTTTTTTTGGCCTTTGGTGACTGTGGCTTTTTTGGCTCGCTGCAATTAACTGGTCTTTCTCCGAGTTTTTCTTTGGACATTGCCATTGGCTTCTTTTTCACTCATATTCAGTCCTTGTACTTGACCATTTTCAGGGCAGAAAACATTTGTTGTTCAACATTTGTTCACATTTCTGTAGCTGAGATTATGAAAAATTACAAAGATAACACACTTGACAGGCCCAAAATTGTATTTTTGCACCAACTAGGCTATTCCTAAAAAGTGTGGAAATAGGACAAGTGGAGGACAAAAAGAGGAAGTGGAAAATCTAAAAACTACTTACAGCAGATGTGCAGTATCTAAAAGCAATGTCCTTAAGAAACAGTGAAAAAAATATACAGCAAAGACCAGACACAGGACCTAAGAGACATCAGCTGATTCATCTACTGTTCAACAGAAATGGGCTTATTGGAAGGAAAGCTGTGAAGAAGTTGTGCGTAAGGAAGGGAAACAGGGAGAAATGTGCTGTATTGCATGTGTAAGAGGGGTGGCTCAAGAGTTTTGCACAGTACTGTAACTGTAAAGTCTAAACCCCCCTTAAAAACCGCTCTGAGTTAAAAAAGAGGTGTGCTTTTGGCTACCAAATGAACATAAGTACAATATTTACTCGCTTCAGTTCGATTTTAATGTGCACAACTCTCTGTCTGCTAGCTTACCGATGCTACATGCTGCCACTTTATAAGATCTGTTTACAGTTTGTAAATATAAAAAAAACTTTCGTATCGCACGCTGCCATCTGATCCATAGTCATAAAATATACATTTCGATAAGTGGAGCTTCAAATTGTGCTGAGTCAGGTGCTCTAGAAGCCATGGCCCTTTCCCCTCCTACAATGTCCGCTCTTATTCAGCGGTGAAGGAGTGTCCGAGGCAATCTGAAAATCTCAGTTCATAAATTGCAGTCTTCACGCTCTGCACGGGCTGCTAGAGAGAGCAGAAGAGGCTCATCCTGAACCTACAGGATATCGTAATTATCCCTAACCCCGGCGCTGTCTTCCCCTCTCTAACTCAGGCCTGTCGTCAGCACCTGATCACCACATAAACACCTGACCGAGGGAGAGAGCTGGAGCAGCGGGGGGAAAGTGGAATGGAAATGCAGTTACTGAGCTGTGGTCGTGGCACTGTATGATGATGTGCTGCAGAGGGACGTAATCTAACTACTTTACAGTAGATGTGCCGCTCACACTGAGGACCGCAAACGGGAAATTGATGACGTTACGGGATACAATCCAGCTCAAAGACACTAGCTGTGAACACAACACAGAGCCGTACACAGAAAGCAATTATATCCGAATGGTATGAGCCAATATATTATGATTTAGCACGTCATTAATCTCCAGCTCTCATAGAAATCCGCCCTAAGATAAAGCATGCGGGGAGGGAATGGTACACCCTCGTGAGGAACTCCCATGGGCCTCCAAATCTACGCACACTCGAAGCGATCCCTCATTTATCTGTCTGTCTGTTCTCTGCTGTCTACTTTATTGTCTCCCACTCATCTGCTTTCCCTCAGTCTATGCTGTTTTTCTTCCCCCTCACTTCATTCCTCTCTCCCTCTCTCTCTTTGCCTTATCTGTCGCGGTTCCCCGGTCACCATCAGTCTCTTTCTTCTGCATCTCATAATGCAGTGTCAGAAAATTAAAAAGCGGCTCTTTCAAACACGAGAAAATGCATCGTCGTAGCTGCGCGCGTCAAAAGGCTGGGAGAAAACTGCAGGCTAGGGGCTTTTCTCCCAGTATACCGTTAGTAGCTTGTGCTTGAAGTCAAACCAAGGCTCAGGCTCACATCCACATCTAAAGGTAATGTGGAGTCACAGTTTTACTCCATGTGCGTGAGTTGTTGATTTTATTTTTTTGGACTTGAACATGCAAACTCTACAAAGTTCAGCAAGTTCAAATGCAGAACATTTTTACTCTTCTTGTGAGGTACTAACACTACACTACCTTTCTGGACAGTTATACTAACCAAATGATGTACTATTCAGTATTTGAGAAGCCCTGTTCCTAATATGGACCCAAACAAAAACCTAATAGAGGTTAAGAAGAAAGCTTTAACCCCTGTTTTTTTGCCCGATGACTCACATGGCCGCACTGGCGAGCTGCTCTTTGCTGAGGTTGAGGGGGTGATTGGTGACGGAGATGCCGTACTGGCGCGGGTCCTGTCCCGCTGGCAGATTTCCTCTCAGGATGCCGTTGTTGGCCACGCTAAAGAAGGACGCCACGGCGTGCCGCAGCTGGTTGTAGAACCACACCTGCAGTAGAACAGACAATTGGTACAGAGAACAGCATGTAGAGGGGTTTGCATTTGCTTCCCATGTCTCCTAGCAACTACATCAGGTAAGACTCGTGGACAAATAATAGGAAAAATAAAATAAAACAGGCAGGTTATGAAGGGAGAGATAACCGAGAGATGACGTGGAGAAGTGAAGATTCAATTCTAATCTTTACTTTTTTTAAAACTGTGGAACAGGTCAGTGATGAAGGATGTGCCCTCTTAATTCTGAGGTGGCTTTCTTTGGAAAAGGGAGAAATTAACTACCCAGTGAGGTAGTGAATAAAAGATCAGGGCAGAATCTGTCTGCTGGGTGTGTTTTAGCATCAACGTGACACCAACAAAAGTACCAGAAAGCAAACACAGTGTGAACACTTTAGCGTAACAGAAGAAAGGGCAAATATCACCACTGTAAAGAGTTGTCTGTGTCATTTACGGATTTACTACTATCCGGATCTCATTAGCGGGGCGTCAATTAATGCTGCTTATCCAAGCTGCTGATGTGGCTCGCTTTAGAAGCGTGAGTAAAAAGACAAAAAACGGCTTTTTATTCTTTCAGTCAATAAAAAGAGCAAAACAAAAAGGTCCCAAAGGGATGTGAGTCATAATCTCTGGGCTGACTATCATGAGCTCTGCTACAGCCTCCTAATGCAGCGAGTATAGTGCTGTGCAAATGTTTTTAGCCACCCATCATTTCTTTATATTTTCATAGAAAATTGGAACATTTAGCAGGAAATTTATTGAAATGTGAAAACACACATTGAAAGTCAATATCTGGCATGACTGCCTTTATTCTTTGACACAGTCTGAACTCTCTGAGGCAGCTTTCTTGTCATTTCTTGAAGTAATCTTCAAGAATAGATCTCCGGGCTTCTTGAAGCACATCCAAAGCTCTTCTTTGGATGTTGGCAGGTCTGCTTTTACGGCATTAGCACTGTGTGTGTGTGGGATCATGCTATTGTCAAGCCATTTCCAATCAACGACAGATGGTCATTTCCAGATGGTGTTGCATTGCGGATCAAATCTGATGGTACTTTCATATTTCCATCGATTTTGACTAGATCCCCAACATCACTGATTAAAATGCATCCCAAATCATGACAGAGCCTCCACCGTGTTTTACAGATGGCTGTAGACACTCACTGTTTTATCTCTGTATCACTGACTTTCAGCGCAGATCTTGTAAAAGTTGTTTGTTTTTTTGCAATTTCTTTCATATATTGGACTAAAGAAATTGAAAGAATATGTTTGTTTGTTTTACAGGCTTCTAGTAAAACAGTATATAAAGTCACAACACTGATTCCTTCCTTCAGTTAGGTGCATTTTTGATGCTTGAATGATTCATAGGTCAGTGTTAAGTGGCTTAAACCAATAATGGTCAGATAAGACTGGACTTACAGTGAGTGAAAAAGCAGCCAATGTCTAAAAAGAAAAAACCTTCAAAAAGTTGGGAGGACTATTGTTTTAAGAGAACTATAAGGGGGTGGCTCAAGACTTTTGCACAGTACTGTAAGTCTCTAGAATAAAGTGGTTACCTCTCACCGGCCTGTCAGTGCATCACAGGGCACCTTGTGTACGACTCTGGCATCTGAACTCAGTAGTCTAATAAGCACATTGATGAGACAGTGTTGGTCCTTCAGATCTTTGTGCAGCACGCGTGCACAGTGAGATGTACGGTACATTATTGCTACTGATGCACATTCCCAACGCTATTTCCTGTCCTGTATTTCTGAGCGTGCCTTCTGTTTCTACTGTAAGTGATTCCCTGAGTTTGAGGCTGCTTGTAGAAGAAAAAGAATGGATGAAAGAGAGTTGGAGTGAGAGGGAGAGCTCCCTGCTGATAGTGCAGCGCTAATTAAGAGTGGATGGTGTTTGAGTGTCAGCCCAACATAGCACCGCATCACAGAGGAGGACGTGGAGAAATCTGAAAGACACACACACACACACACACACACACACACACACACACACACACACACACACACACACACACGTTTCTTTCTGTCTGCTTGCTGCTGTGTTCTCCTTTCTTCTTCTTGTATCTCACAAGAGGAGATCGACAAAAATAGATATTATTTTCTGTTTTGTTTTTTTTGTTTTTTGTTTTTTTCCTCCCATCCAGCAGTTTCTGAAAGGTCTACAGCTAAAATACCATTTGATGTATGCAAGATAACAGATCGTAAGCTAAGCCTGTCTGCTAAATACATGAGGGTGATAGAGCAAAAAATATGTAAGATATGATGGCAAGCCACATTTCCACTTCTGAAACTACTTTAAGCATCAAAGTGCTTCTGGAGGAGAAGCAAATTTTCTTCCCTCAGAATGAGAAATATAAGTGTGAGACACTTTTATAGGACAGCTTCGGCAGTATTTCAGCATTACTTACTTCAAGACTCCTTTTTAATTCTTTAGCAGATGGAAAATGGAAACACAAATTCATTTATTGCCGCTTGGAAAGCTCAAGTTTGGGTTAGCAGGTTTTTTTGTGGGTTTTTTTATGTTTAGCACAGCAGAACAGAAAGGCTTCAGAATAGCAACAAGTGATCACATTTTTTTCTTTAGTTTAGTTAGAGACTAAATCACCAGGATGTAGCTGCTAAATTATTTATAGCACTGTCTGCTTTTGATTTAAATTCAGTTATACAGGTCTTAACCCACAATGAGGCTCATTATGCAGTTAAAGCATCACAATTCTATATCAAGCATTTGGCTTGAGTGAGATAGATGAGTTGGTGGCCTTGTGTTTGGGTATTCGCTGCCTCTGTAGCCTGTTTTTGCACCGCACGAGGCTGATTTCACCTCTGCGGTCGCTAAACGTTCATCCCGTGTTCAGTGTAATGTACATTCACAACAATACCTTGACGTTGTCCCTGGTTCCCAGGTTCTTGAGCAGCGTCTCAGCGCTTTGGTAGAGCTGATCAGTCACGTTATCCTAATGAAGAGGAAAACAAGAAATAAGAAATGAGTTGGGAAACTTAATTGGACACACTCGGAAGACCACCGCTGCTCTTTGAAATGCAAAAACATGAGGGAGAAGGGAGAGAGAGACATGAGAATCAGGATTTCCAGGGAGCCTTTTGGGGGTGTGCTGAACCATTTATTTTCCTCCGACTTGAGGGGTGGCGGTGGAGGGGGTGGGGTTAAGGTTGGGGGTGTCCCCTTGTTATTCTTGTTACTTTTTTTCCCCCCCTCTTTTCGACATTACTGCTTTATTAAATTATGTAAAATAATTGTAAAAGATGGCAGGGGGTGGGCATGACACAAAGATTCACAGTTCACGCAAGCAGCCTACATACCAAATGAACCAATCGGCTTTAAGGGGGTGGGAGAGGGTTTAGTCGCAAATAAAACACAAGCACAGGGATGATTTTCAGAGTGTCAGCCGGGCTTTGTGGTGAGGTGATGAAAATGGGAGGGAGGGAGAGCGATGGTAGCCCGGACAGGTTGCATTAAAATCTCCTCTGCTGCACTCATGTTTCATGTGAAATGAGCCTTGGGATGAGGGCTCGAGATGACAGGCGTGCCATTCCCAAAGTGTCGTGTTGATACCATGCTGTTCGGCCCCGGCCATAAGACTACTGAGCACATTACATGTGTGATATAAATGCAAATGGACCTCCTGTTGGACTTCTGCCTTCATCAGAGGGGCTGTGGAAGAGGAGGGGCAGCGAACGTGGCACGGAGTGAGGAGGAGAGGTTTACGGAGGCAAAGTGAAGGTGACAACTGGAGAGCGAGGGGCGGGGCGGCGGGGAAAAATAAGAGGAGAAAAATCAAGAAAGACATCCCGAGAATGCAGGAAGGTGCTCAGGTGTGAGTGGCTGTCTGCAGCGAAACAGAGAGAGTGGGAGTGGGAAGGGGGGGGGGGGGGAGAGAGAAAAGAGATCTCTCCAGCCGCTCGGCTCAGACGGTTACCTGAGGACAACGGGCCGAGGAGATCATACTGTGCCTCTTTCTTTTTTTTTCTCTCTGTTCAAAACTCATCCAATTGTTTAGCACCTTGTGGCTGGCTTTAGAAACATCTGGAAACATCTGCGCCTAAACACAGTGTTTACACATCATTTCAGCAATGCACCCTGAAATAAGAGGAGAGCGCTAAATAACATCCCCCTCTGTTCCAGCTCATTACTTATTCGTACTCGAGGCGGAGAACAAGTCTTCTGCTTTCGTCCTAAAGCAGCAGCACGGGCGACCTCTGCCCGTGTTTCCTGTTTTCCCTTCACTCGGGTTTGAGTTGTGCCAAGTGGCTCCAAATAGGAAGCCGTCCTGAGGATTAGCCGTCGCTGAGGACGGGATGAGAAGTGTGCCTGCCAGCGGCTGGCCACGTCTAATCCTTGACAAACTCTCCCCCGCTCAAGGACAATGACAAGGCTGGTTTGGCCAGAGGACCCCATCGGTGCAGTGGCTCACGACGCGGCAATAAAGCCACTCGAGTGTGCGGCGACTTTTTCCAAAATCGGCCCGCGTAGTTCAGCGGTCAAACGGCCTGTGTGGCAAGTGTGTTAATATGTGTGTGTTCCAGGAATCTGCCGGGGAGAAGTTTACAGTTTATTAAATTAAGGGGCTTGTTCCTGTGAATAATTTAAATAATAAAAATGGGTTACGCAAGCATTTCGGGGAGCTGCGTATCATTAACGCTATCTACATGAAACAGTGGCTCCTCTGAGGCGGGGGGAGGGTGGGGGTTCTTAATTATACACTTCCCACCGCACAGCCTCTCTTGTTCTTTCCATTCCCACCGCCTCCTGCTTCTCAGAGCTCCATTTTCTACCTGCTAGACATAGAAAATGCAATGAAACAGAAATTTCAAAGCCCACTTCCCAGTTGGCGCAGGTGGCTGCGAGTGCAAAAACACGTTACTTCCAGTTAAGAGTCTCACGTCGCAACGTCTGCAGAGCAGCAGCAGGGGCAGCAGAATTGAAGCAGACATTTCCCAAGGACAGTGTAGCACTTTAATAACAAGGAATGCAGAGCTGGGACGGCTAATGCCCGGCCATTAGAGTTACATCATCGCTGCTGCACAAATTAAAGTCACATTAGCGTCGAGGTTCTGGGGAGAGAAGAGGAGAGAGCCTCGGTGAGGGATGAGACCGGAGACCCCCGGGGGCAAAGCGACGGTGTAGTTTGAACGTCCAAAATTTAAAATGTTAACGACAGACTCTGAGGGAGCGAGACAGAGGGAGAGGCACGGGGAGGTGACAAGTGAGTGGGCATGAATTTTAAGAAAACACTACACATTCCTAAGAGTTTGAATCCTGATGCAGGCACTGAGCAGACTGAATGGAAGAAGTTAAAGAATACAGAAAAGAAAACCCTGAAACTGAATGAACTTCATTAATAAGAAGGTTAAGTAATGCGGTATGGGGAGCGGATTTGCCGGATTGTGCGATCTTGTGCACAAGATTTTTCGATTTATTCACAGCGGCGCTCAGACAATAGCAGCTTGTTGCCATGGACACTCAACAAAATGGATCTGAAGGAATTAAACCTCCTCCTTCCTTTTGAATTCGCTCAATTGTTCGAGAAATCAGCGGAGTCCAAAAGTCCACCGCGAGTGACATCACCGGTATCCAAGATACAAAGCTGTCTGAATAAAGAACTCAACGCTCCAATTAGGAGCGGCGCAGTCAAAATAAAAGCGGCGAGCCGCAGCCTTGACAGGAGGGAGAGCAGCCTCTTCACTCACAAAACTGCTACAAACATTTAGCGCTGGGTCGTAACACGACGCTGATGATGGCTTGCGGTTTATTTATTTGTCATTTCTATAGATGAATGAGCACCGAAGCAATGTTTATACAAAGACGGCTGTGGCACTTTTTACACTGATAAAGGTTCAAGGAGAACCTGGAAGCAGTGTTGGGAGTAGCTTTGAAGCGTTTTAGTTATAAATCAACCTGCTGGACATGTTAAATATCCTGATTATGACAGTAGATTAAAAAGTAGAAATTTAGAAGAATCTGTCGTGACTTCAGCGGCAATCGGTTTATGTTGAATGTAATAAAACTTGTTTTGAATCAAGCGAAACACAACTAGGATGAAAATGTTCTTTATTAGACGGTAAATAAACACACTCATATCCTAATTAGCTACCTTACATTTAAATTAAGGCCTAATCAGTAGTAGTGCACTACCTAGAACAATGTGAGATCCAATTATATGATTATATACTTTATTAGAAATTTAAATGGTGCGCTTGAAGGAAACATATTTAAAGGGTCTTTTGTTAACACAGCTGTACTTTATAAGAGGGTCAGTTATTGCTTATAACAAGAAAACTGCACTGTGAACTCAAGTCAGCATGCAACAGGTCACACAGTTTTAATGCACAATAATAACAAATGTATCCACGTTTGCACTTGTTAGTTACTGGGTATTTCATTTAGTCATATATTGCAAGCTTTATTGGGAATTAAAATCACTTTGCTGTTTGGGATGTGTGGTGCTATGTCTGTGTTGACGCTGCTGTGGAGCTTGAATAAAGTCAATTTCTGTGTGAGGTGTAGTAGACTAGTGTTTTTATGGTGCTTTTTACAAGTTTGTCTAAATTGATACAAAGTAGGCCACAGCTTGTTGCGCCTCATTAATGTACTACTAAATAAAGTGTGATAGTACAGTTAGAATGTGCTTATATTATATTATAATGTTATGTTATATTATTATATGAGGATTTTCAAAGGCTTCTAGGTACAATGTCTGTGGTAAAGCGTCCGATGCTGCAGACACTTGGTTTCAAAATACAGAATGTTAACAGGAGTCAGCATGGGGGGGGGGTCTGCCTGGAAGATTTCATGGCAATGCCTGTAATATTTGGGTGGATAACTGACTCTAGAGCAAAGTTGCAGACCAGACTCACGTGACCTTGAGCCATGCCTGTAATGCTCTTACAAAGGATAAACAAATAGTGCAACAAATTTCCTCTTTTTCAAAGACATTTCAGGTATCATCACACTGCTGATCTGAGGCTGGTCTTTTCTTGTTGCCATCATTTTTATGTACAGTATGTGGTGCAGGAACAGAAAGATGGAAAAAAAAAAAAACGAATTTCAAGGTTTTGTGTGTCTTTGTAGATGCCCATGGGATATTTTCCAACAGTACAACTTGCACTACATTGTACTACTTTTCTACACCATAAAAGAAATTCAAATAATCCAGTGGTGTCAACAAGTTTGACTTTGTGAATGCCAATATTTATCACATACCTGAGCTGAACTGAATAGGCCTTTTAGATCTCTGAATGTATCCGTGATTGCTGCCTCCGTCACACGAACTTGAGAGTTGATTGCTCCGACGGAGATCCCTCCGTACCTGCAGTGTCAGGAAAGTAATCAGAAATGCACGCACACACGCTCTCTCTCTCTTTAAAGGCATCTACTTTCATGCCTGTGCAAATAAATCAACAAATCAGCTAAGACCTCATGTGCAGTTATCATGGTAATCACACATGAATTAACTCACACACATATAGGGAAGCCTCAGCACATCCCCCCCCCCAACAGCATGATCACACACACACTGTAATTACTACATGCGGTTTTTTCACCCTGAGCTTTCACAACACTATTTCTGTCTCGCTTTTTTTTTTAGGTCCTCATTATATCAGGGGCATAGGAGAAATGTGAAACACTATTATTACTCTGCTCGTGTCACAAGTTATTGCCTAAGAAACATTCATTAGACATACGGGCTTAATACGATCCAATAAAACAGACAATCGCATCGCTGCTTATAACATTTGTATTAGTTTGGTATAGACGCCTTCATCTGAGCGCAGCGGTGGTGATAGACAGGAAGTGAGGGTGGGGGAGTAAGGCTGGAGGGTCCACTCAGCCGACAGTGAAATCGGGGACGATTCGGTTGCTCGGTTTGCATCCTTACTATTAAGGCTACAGAGGCGCCCCGGAAAATGACTACGTGAAATTACTTTTAAGTGAAACCTTTTCGAGGTCAGCTTGTGATATAACATTGTGATGATGGGACCTGCGGCTGTGGCTCCCCCTCAGAGTCACGCCAATGCTGCTTGCTCATTAGCATGTTACAGGCCATATTAAAGCACTCCAAGCTGCGTTCACAACTATTTTTTTCAAGTTCACCGAAGTTTATATGATAAATATTGGTATCAATTCCAATGTGGAATCTGGAAATGAGCCACTATCTCCAACAAATTAAAGGCAAATCGACCGCTTAGATCAGGGATGTCAAACTCATTTTACATCGTTGGCTGGATGAGTGTAAACGCCCTGTCAGTGTAAAGAAGTTTAACTCGCATTTATCTAAATATCTAAAGTAGAAACAATAAAGAAGTGCAATTTTAAGAGTTTGTCAACGTGATAAAGAAATGCTGCTGTAGCAAAGGAAAGACATTTGTCAGTGTGACTCTTTGGACTTAAATTCTAAGAAATCTAAGCTTTTCAACTGTGGGACCATTTGGGAAAAAAGCAGATTTCAACAGTAAATCGTAAATTGTAACTATAATTTATTTATTATAATTGCTTACTCAATTAGTTTGGTGTATATGAATGGCCCTAAGGGAGCTCTTTACCAGCAGGAAAACCCTATGAAAACATAGTAAAAAGTCTATAAAAAGTTCCAAATTCATGCCCTACATCACATTTCCCAAAGCTGTCCAGTGGGCCGGATTGGAATCTTTGCCGGCTAGATTCTGGCCCCCAGGCCTTGTGTTTCACACCCCTGCCTTAGAAGCTCCATCTGGACTCTGTCCATCAATTTTTTCTCTGCCCTGAAGGAAGAGCTTTTTTATCAGCTTTCCAAAATTGCAGATGAAAATGATGCTTCAATTTATCGCTTTTTCCAGGCTCACAGCAAGTTGACAATTTCAATACACCCCTCACGTTTACACCCCTGGGCACACACACACGTGGATGTGCATTCTTGCGCTCGCGCCGCATATGCTAGACCAGGGGTCAGCAACCTTTAACACCCAAAGAGCCACTTGGACCCGGTTTCCACGCAAAAGAAAACACTGGGAGCCGCAAATACTTTTTAAAATCTAAAATGAAGATAACACTGTATATATTGTTTTTTTACCTTTATGCTTTGTGTGAACTGTTAAGTCTAATTGTTGAATGTCGCCATTGTGTTTCTTAAATTTGTATAGTCTTAGTTTAAGCAGTAGGATCAAAGCCATTCCTTTGATCCTGACCACCTCTCCAGCCACTCTGTGCTGGGGGAGGTTTTATTGTAGATACATCCTAACTTGAAGATCTGTTTGATGTTTGGTAGAGCTTCCTACCCTTTGTATGGTTTCACTGTGTTATCTTTGGTAAACCATACATTGGGTGTGGGGGAAGACTACCCTCTTTATGACCAAGGATGTTGTTCCTGCTTTTAGGTTTTATGACCCTTTGACCAACAAACACACACACACTCACATAACACACACACACACACACACACACACACACTCTCACATAACACACACACACACACACACACACACACACACACTCTCACATAACACACACACACACACATTCTCACACACACACACACACACTCAGTGTATACATTTACATACAGTGCCTTGTCTTTGTAACCAAAGGGGGGTTGCAAGGGGAGGTGTTTTGTAAACTATTGTTTGAAGTTTGTCAATAAAAGGCGGCGAGAGGAGGCCACCAGTGTGGTCATTTCAACGTGCTGGTCACAGACGAGAGGCCTCCCTTGCGCAAGAAATCGATCGAACACTGTTGCCTTGCTTTTCTTTCATGGGAATAAGTCTTGGATACAGCGGGGTCTGAGTTTAGACCCAACATGAACAACTAAAGTAAGTAAGTAAAGTTTATTTATTAAGCGCTTTTCACAGACAGACATCACAAAGCGCCGTACACAAATATTAAAATAAACGATACAATCAATAGAAATTATACACAGTTTAACAGATCAAATGTAAATAATGTAAAGAATATAAAATATGTAGATCAACAAAAAGCTTGTTTGAACAGAAACGTTTTTAACTGCTTTTTAAAAGAATCCACAGAGCAACTAAGGTGTGTTGCTTATGAAATCCATGAAGTGCTACAGAGAAAATTACATTTTATTTATGTAATTAACACATTTTGAACTCTTAAAGAAATATAACAAAAGGAAAGACACCCAGCTGAACTAAAATGATCCAGCAAACAAAAACTGTTGTGAGCCGCCACCCTTATATCGCCTTTGGGCTTTTGGAGCCTTGACCTGACTTTTAAAAAGTAATTGGAAAAAAAGCACTATGCTGCTGAAAAATGAAAAATATACATTTGCAAAATTCTGCCTAAATATGTATTTTACCTGGTTAATGTGTGTGGCGGGGCGTGGTCTGCAGCGCCGCTGCAGGGGGAGGCGGACGCACCTGAGCGGCACCCGCAATCACGCCTCGCCGCCTTAACGTCTGTGCCGTCTATGCTGTTGTGTTGTCGGGCTGTGAGCAGAAAAGCTACAGCCGGCTGTCTGCGTACAGCAACCGTGTGTGAAAAGTGGTCGATAAAGAGATGCTGAAAAGCAGCGGGTCTGCCGTGGTACGAAGACACTTTCATCTTCACGCACGATGAAAAAATAATAAGATATAATTTTATTTTTATATTTCAAAATCACAATAATCTTCCAATTTAGAACTACAAGTTAAAAAAAGAACTAAACACAAATAAAAGACACTTCAGCTAATTACTTCTAATTTATTCTCCCAAACCACCTGGAGCCGCAAAATAAAGACTAAAGAGCCGCATGCGGCTCCGGAGCCGCAGGTTGCCGACCCCTGTGCTATACATATACAGCACGAGCACACACTGCACAGAGGAAATACGTGTACATGTCCTTTTTTTTTTTTTTTTTTTTTTTTTTTTTGGAAGTGACATCAGAAACAGCAGCATGTGACATCACGTGATGGCGGAGCTTCAGTTCATCCTTTGTCATCCTTTTTTTTTTTTTTTTTTTTTAATAGGACAGGGGGAAAGAATGAAAGAAAGAGGGGGAGAGGAAGAAAGAAAACCAAAGGGGAGAAGAGACGGTGAGAAGGGGGGGGAAGAGAGAAAAAAAAAAAACAAAAAAAAAAAAACTCCTGGGTCACCTGTATGGAGAGAAAGAAAAACAAAAAAAAACAGGGGAGACAGCAAACAACAAAGAGCAACATAATAATAATAATAAAAAAAAAGCACCATCACAATAAACTAGCTAGTCATAGATATCAATATTTACTAAATAATAAACGATATTGTGCAGCACGCAAGATAGACAGCGCACAGTGTGCTTTGAGGCAGCAGCCAAGAAAGCTGTAGTCCGCATCTGTGAATACCCATGTGTACACCTGTGTGCATACCTGTGTGGATCAGCATGCTTGCATTCCAAAGGTTTCTCCATGTAATGATCTGCTAGAGAGTGTGGGGAGCCACAGCCCTGTCCTCTATGGTATCAAGCAGGTATGGAGGAGATCAAAACTCCAGACATCCAGAGGCACCCAGAACACAAGAGACCAAGGAAGACCCACAGAGGGGCAGCCGCGCCACTGTCCCAGTAAGAGCTAAGGAGAGTCCCAGATGAGGGCTCACTCAGCAGCCGCGGAGCAGAAGCCAGGGGGAGTTGCAGTGACGCGCCCGTGAGCTCCGCCGGCAGCCAGCTGTGCCTGAGTGACCGAGCCCCAGGCCGAGAGGCCGGGGGCACCCCACCTCCGAAGTGGCCCGAGCGAGCCCCAATAAGCGGCCGCCAAGGAGTGAGCCGGTGTGTACCCGGACACCCACCCCCAGATACAAAGAACCACCAACGCACCGATACCTGAGGGAGTCCGCCACCGGCAGGGGAAGTGGTGGTGGGTGGAGATAGGCCTCCAAACCTTGGAGGGCCCGAGATGTCCCCAGAGAGGTGGCGTCTGATACCCAACCTGACATATAGACACAGACATACAGGCACACACAGACACAAACATCCATTCCCACCCTCATGCTCTCATATGTACTTCACACTCAACCGACGTGGAGACAGACATAAAGGGACGCTGTACACACGATCACACTCCCCAAGCGTACTCTACTAACCGGGTCTAGGTACCCTTGCCCCTGGAGGGGGGAACTGCACCCAGACCCAGGTGGTGTTACCCTTTTCCCTGCGGTGGGGAGAGGCAGACCGCCCCGACTCCGCAGCAGCAGGGAGGCCCCAGACCGCAGTCGGATGGCCAACTCCTCCTAGCCCCCCCGCTCCAGTAGGCCGCAGAGAATGGGGGTGAGAGAAGACTCCAAACCTCCCTCCACCCGCTCATTGTAGTGTTGATGCATGTGTGTTCTAAGGTGCAATTAAAACCCAGGAGGGCATGGAGCTACCTGCCAAGGAGCAGCAGGTAAGCGCATGGTCCCTCCTGCTAGCCCTCAATGTCTACGTGTATTTAAAATTGAGAGGTGGGCAACGACGCCAGGGGTGAGGCGTACACCCTGATGGTAACTTGGACTCCGTGTATCGTGCCCACCCCCAAGATCCTATATGTATGTGTAATGAGAGTGTGAGTAATGTGAATGTCTAAGTTGTGGGATAAAATTGAGGCAGAGGCAGCCAGAAGGGGACAGAGGGGGGGGGTAGCCTCCTCTGCATCCTGGTGACATACCCCTACTCCAAGGCCCTGCATGTGTGGGTGGTTGTGGTGGAGCAGGAGGAGGGAGGCAGCTGGAGATGGGGAGGGAAGGAAGGGAGGGGCAGGTGACCCCTCCCTGGGGCCAGCTCCCCCGCTGACCCCAGTAGGCACTCCCACACTCCGCGACCCGCCAGGGAAAGGGGACCCAGGCCCATCCAGACCGGGGCCCAGCGCAGCAGCGCCCCCTGGCCCCACAGAGCCCGGGACAGTCCACCCAACCCCACCACAGAGAAAACTGCACCCACCCCACCATCCACTCGTCTTCCAGACTACATGAGACAATAGACGCCCAGGCTGAGATCTTCCTCCACCTCTCCTGTATCTCCCCCTCCTGCAGAGAGTTCCTGAGGGGAAGAAAGCTCCTGCAAGGTGTAACAATCTCCCCCACCGGTTGAAGAGCCCCACAGGCGACTCGACACGCCGGCGGCACCCTGCGCCAGGGATGGGCTCCCATGCACCCACCCGCCCACAACCCCGGCAACACACAAACCAGGACCCAAGGCCCCGAGGCCCAGCCAGGGCCCCGGCCCAGAGATGGAGCGCCCCCAGACCCTCACGCCCATCCCGGACCCACCCAGGGGCAGACAGGCTACCAGGTCAGTAACCCACGTCCATCACCACAGACCCTCCCCTAGCCCCGCTGCACGCAGCCACGAGTACGTGTACATGTCCAACACGCTCTGGAATCGTGATGAAACAGGGCTGAGCAAACACACCAGCCTAACGCTTACAATTAATCATTCCTCTCACTGACAGTTTGCTCTTTATGGTTTCACGCACTGAGATGACAGGTTAAGGGAAGTGCATCACAGAGCGGCCAGGCAGGATTTGCTCGAACACGATAACTGCATAACGACGAGGATGGGAACGACAGCACGACGTGCAGGACCTTTTGCTCATGTTACCGTTGCTGATCTTCTAAAGATAGACACACCGCCATTCACAACAGCAAACACAGTTATAAACGTTACCTTGTTTTACCAGACTTCTCAAAAGTCTTGACCAGGAAGTCCGTCATATTCCGTCCGGTTAAATTCAGCAAGGTGTCTGTCGTGTTCTGTATCCTCTGTGAAAAAAACAAAAAAAAAACAAACAGTTGAATTGAAGCATTTTTTAAAAACTATTGGTTTGTTATTTGGGTCAAAATAGTGTTTTCTGGACCACTTGGTGGCACCAAAAACAAGACCGACTCAGATTTATCACCTCATAAATATGTTATTGGTACCTCCCCGTACCAATAACATACTGGTTGGTTCGGGGAGGTGCTAGCAAACAGATATATTAAGAGACGTGTTTCTGGCCAGCTGACGAATGTAGCTGCAATAGCCACTCTCCTTTCGACCCTGCTAATAGAAGCTGCTTGCTGATTTGCTGCTGTTTCTGCTGGACAGCTGGGGTGATCGGAGGCCTTTATTTTCACTGAAGGCAACGGCCTCCTGCTGCTAAAAATGAGATTCATCAGAGCGACACGTTAAAGCTGCAGACCATAAAAGCAAAGCGATGAGCTGAAAATGCCCCATGGAACTACTTGGTAATAATCGTCCGCGGGTTTGTCCGCACCACTGACACTGTGCATTGTACTGAGTCAGGCGATCCATCGTTAATATAAAAACATGGCTTCGAGCAGCTTTGAGTTTAAGATGCAGAAGACCTTTCCCAAACACTGTGTAGCTTTAATAATGCAGAGATATCCTAAAGGCAATGTTTGTTGATGCAGGCTCATGCAAAACAGGTGCAGTGGCTTTTATTTTATTTACTGTCTGAAAGGATATAAAAGCACTTTGCTTTGCCCGCGTGCCGTGGAGCATCCTGAGTGGAAAGGCTGACCACAGACAGACAGGCAGACTACGGCTGACCCGCCCCAGAAAAAACTCATCCATTAAAAAACCCCAACAAAGCTAGAGAGAGTTCTGCATGTGGTATCTATCCACTCCACCGTGGAGCACATTCCCCCCAACTCTTATCATAATAGTCAATTAAGCCTAGCTATGGGAAGCCTGGCTGAAATCTACACCCCTGCCAAAGCTGGGGAAAGCTGTTTCTAATGTCAAAGGACCCTAATTAGATACCCTTCTGTGGATAAATGGGTACATTCAAACAACCAATTAAGCGAGGGTGCGACACATTGCTATGAATACACTCCACCTTGTGCAGAGTGATGCACACACACACACACACACACACACACAAAACGACCCCAAGCTGCTTTAGCCCTGCTTATTTAAAGAGCTAACACTGCTAATTAGTAGAGTGATCCTTGATAAAGTGCAATTGAGACCCCTGGACTGAAATGCAGTTTACCAACGCCACCCACCCCAGCTACACTGGTTATCTGCCCTTGTGTACAAACAGCTTGATGTGTGAGCTTTGGGCAAACATAGTATGTACCTCTATACATATTACACTCATTCTTTCTCACTTGTATTATATGTCAGATTACTTTAGAGCAGCGGTCCCCAACCTTTTTTGCGCCACGGACCGGTTTGTGCCCGACAATATTTTCACGGACCGGCCTTTAAGGTGTCGCGGATGAATACAACAAAATAAAACCAGTACCGGTACCGAAAAAAAATAAGATTTATTCATAACACACGTGAAAAGACCCAGGAAAACCGAGTTAACGTAAAAAACGATAACAAAATAACGCTAAAAACCGATAAAAACCCTGAAAACCATACATTTCACACCCGAGTCTCACTCTCGCGGCCGGGTACCAAATGACTCACGGACCGGCCCGGGGGTTGGGGCCCGCTGCTTTAGAAGGCTCTGCGTCCATGAATCGCTCTAAAACGCACCAAATCAATAGTTTTTTGATTTTTTTGATGCTCTGAAGAGAGATTAGAGAAACTGTTAAAAATCAAATGGGAGAGGGAAGCAAAGGAGGAGAATTTTATGGAAGATGGAAGGCTAAATTCAAAATTGGACATGGGAGAAAGAAAAGGAGGCGGAGAACTCAAATTGCAAGGCAAAAAAAAAAAAAAAACAAGCAGAAGGAGAATGTAGAGGAAGAAGAGGACCCATCTGGCTTATGAATCAGAGATAAGGGGGAGGAACAGCACAGCAACCTTGGTTTATCTCTGAACAAACATGCTTCCCTTTCGAAAAAGCCACAGGAACTGAGAAACAAACAAAACCAAGGAAAAAAAAATAAGAGCTTTACACTCCACTGTGTGTACAATGAGTTTATACCCGGGCATACAGTCGGCATGGGTCTAATTATTTTGGCCTTCGTCCATATCCCCCATCAAAAAGACTGAAATGGGGACATTATGCGATTGTGTAATACCTGGCTCTGCATCTCTTGTTCATTACCTGGAAACAGCTTCAGTCTGTTTGGCATTCTGCACGACATCAGTTCTCCAGCTTGATAGCTAGGTAAGCAAGAAGGGGTGAGGGAAATGTAAACTGAGGAGTAATCAAATCTGTTGAATGAGCTGGCATACTCGAGCACTGGAGAGATAAGAGAGCGTGCTGTGTTCATATTAATCTTGCCACCGGTTACATCGTGCTGCTCCTCAAAGGTGAGTTTTATCTGGTGCGCACAAAGAAAAGCAATCTCGGGGAAGAATCTTCCTTGCTTAAATATGTCAAATCGTACAGTCACCTGTTTTGCCACTGAATACTGTGGAGAATGGGGAATACAGAGTTAGTCATGCCACAATATCACAATACTCACTATAACAATCAATAGCATTACAATACAGCAGTTCTGCAACATTTAATACTACCGCAAGTGTCAATGCATGATGATACTTGTGTAATGGAAGAAGATAATGATTCAATAATGTTAAAGTTCAGGCTCTGGGGAGGCTAATCCATGACTGAGAGTGTTCAGCTGTATGCTTTTCTATCCGGGTATGCTTTTACTCATTTAATGCTGAAAAAAGAAGCTGTTGCCAATCAGAACTTCTTCCCACTTCCCACTTCTTTGAGCCCCAAACCATGACAGAGCCTCCACCATGTTTTAAAGATGGCCGTAGACACTCACCGTATAGCTAATGGCTAATAGCTAACATGTCTGTGAAGGTTCTCAGTCAAGAAGAGCCACCTCCACAGGACAAGACTCAGCAGTCCATCTGCATCTTAAGGATAAAGGACACTCTTTCGAGGATGCCAATGTTCACATTTTGGACAGAGAGGACAGATGGTTTGAAAGAGGAGTGAAAGAAGCCATCTATGTCCACTGTGAGCGACCATCTTTGAACAGAGGCGGGGGTTTACGACACCAACTCTCTGCCATCTATAATCCAGTTTTGAGATCCCTTCCCAGACGCCTTAACGCCCACTCACATCCTGGGCCATCTGACCTCAGGAATTCGTATGATAAGGTGGGGCCAGGTTTCACAATGAACATACCCGAAACTCTGGCTGATTAGGACCCACACCCAGTTTCACACCTTGGCTCAGGCGATTAGAGGATCATCAGGGGGTCCTTTTGTCCCTCTGTGGGGGTCACTCCCACTAGGTTTAAATCTGGGACTCTCCACCATTTGACCTTAGAACTGAAGAAGCTTCTCGGATGAGAGGTGAAACGTCTTCAAGCATCTTAAAGAAGTCCAGACGCTTTTCTTTGCAAGCTCCTTTGACTAATAGCTAACACCGCTAACTAACACAGTTAGCGCCAAACGCCATTTTACAGATGGCTGTAGATACTCAACGTATAGCTAATGGCTAATAGCTAACACCGCTAACTAACACAGTTAGCGCTAACTAACACAGCTAACACCATTAGCTAACGGTGCCGCAATCAATGATTTGATTCAAGAATGTCACATTTGGATTCAGAACTCCATAAAAACTGTTGTCAATGATTTCCAATCAAGCTCCTGTGTAATCTGGCATACCTCAGCCCCTTTTGTCCCTCCACTGAAGAGGACGATGCATCTCTCACATCCTCTGTCAGGTCTTTGCTAGATTTCCCCCCATATTTCTCAAGGACATGACTTTCAGATCATTTTCATCTGCTGTAGTTATATTTTTTTTCAGGCTTGATAGTTCTTCTTTTGTCCTTCACTTATCCAATTTCCTCAAGTTTTTAAGGACACATGTCAACTTTTCATTTAATAGCTCTTTGGGAATCATCTTGTTGGTGCAAAAATACAATTTTATGTCTGTCAAACTGTGCTCTCTTTGACATTTTTTTGTAGATTCAACTAAAGAAATGGGAACAAATGATTTTTTTATTTTTTATTTTTTGCAAGCGGCTGCTCGGAACAAAGTGCCTAAAGATGCTATTTAAAATTGATTCTGGTGTACCATTGGTCAGATACAAAAACTGGGCTGAACATGAGAGAAAAAGGAAAGAATGTCCCAAGAAAAGCGCTGAAAGATTTTCAGAAAGGCTGAAGGACTTTAAAAAAAAAAAAAAAAAAAAAAAAAAATCACAAAAAGGAAAAAAGTCTGGCTTTTGCACAGCACTGCATATTTGAAACTTTTGGTTTACTTTAAATGTATTAATAATCATAACGTCATGGTAGCACAAAGGGAAGCGATGTATTGCTGAATCATCATACACACAAACTTCTACATTGTTGTGAGCTCCTTCAGCTCGTTATAACCTGATGTGTTGCTAGTGGCAGGTGGCCAGTTGTATACTCATGTGTACCCGTGTCACATCACATACATGAGCGACGTTTTTCAGCTCAACATGCTCATTGTCCTGCATGATTATGTCCAATAGGATCACATCAGTTTAAATTGTGCTGAACAGGAGCATTAGCTAATAGCTAACGGTCCTGGCTTACAAACAGGCACCTACTAACCACAACCAAAAGCCCCACATGAAAGACTGAGCTGCAAGCATACAAGCCCGGTGAAAGAATTTCATCTAAAATCCCTTTTCCTTCTGTTTAGCTGCAACAAAGGGACTTCCTCACCCTCCGTTTGCCTCGCCTCACGAGTCAATGACCTTTCTGCTTTTGTTTTTGAGCATCTCTTGCTTTCTGCTGAGAAGGAGGCCATGGACAGGTCGTTTTACACCAAAATGAATCTGTGTGCGCTTGGAGTCAAAGTGACAAATCTGCAGGGTCCCGCAGAGAAAGGATGTGCCAGTATGCTGCGTTTGCCATTGGCTGAGGATGACCTGGTGGGGTTTGGAGCTGATCAGCACTTAACTGGATTTATTCCTTCAACAGCTGTTGTCAGAGACAAAACGTGCCCTCATATGTAAGGTTTATAGATTCATTATTGTTTCACTGAACCGCATGAATAAATTACTACATAAGATGCTGCAAATACAGTGGACTCGCCGACCCTCACTGAACAGACCAGCGAGAAGTCAGGGGTTGTGTTACATTATAAATTCAGTTCAACAAACACTTGAAGGCATTTGTTTTTAAGCAAATTCTTAAACCAAGAAGCAAAGTTACACAATACTAGTTGTATTTCCCATGTAGAATTATCCCTTTTTTCCTCTTTCCAATGCCCTACTTCAATAGCCTGATAGATGAGGCCAAGGAGAGTAATTTGCAAACAAGCCGTAGTTAGGCCAGCCTCCAAATGATAAAGACATCAATCGTAATACATTGAAAGTGGCGGCTTTATCAATTCCTCCGCACGCATGACTGCCTATTCATCTTTGAAGGTTAAATATCACCAGCGAATGAGAGTCAATACCTTAGAATTGATAGAGGGCTTACTGTTGCCTGCCATTACCATGGAAACAATGATTTCACACTACCTCCTGCGGTGCCATGTCCACGCTTTTTTCTCTTTTGTATTTTCTGTAGTTTCTCAAGGGCATATTCGGAGGTTCGGCAGGATGAAAGATAAAAAAGAAAAGTACTGTGAAGCCAGCACGCTTTGTCATGATTTATTCAACATGGGAGGCTTTCCGGTCAAAGGGAACACATCCTCACGATGTGTTCGGCTTCCACGGGTGGTCCATGCCTCGGAGTAACATCAATTTAGTGCAACCTGCTACTGTCAACAGGTAAACGATGCAGCGAGGACGTGATATGCAGAAGTTCAATTGTTTATATATGTCCGGATATCTCTGTATCTGTGATGATATTATAAATCGTCACAGGCAGCAATTCTCCACGTGAAAAATGATGCTCGTACCGGATACCACTGTGGACGGTAACACTAAGAGAGTGGCCACGACCTTATGTACTACACTGTATACCAAACACTAAAGCCTATGTTTTGACCCACTGGTAGACTTGCAGTTAACAGCAGGGAGGCTTCAGAGGTTGGAGAAGGAAGTGTCGAGGGCTAGGGGTCACAGTTCTATACAAGAGAAGTGGATAAGCACCTGTGCAGGTTTAACAGTGGGATATCGGCTCTTACATAACTAAAAACTCACTAACAATTTACTATATTTGTGTTTACATCATAACAAGCTTTTTTCCCCCTGCAATTCAAACATTTTATTTTTTAAAAAATTAATGTGTAACTTTTACCCTCAACCACAGCACTAAATCTTAGGATGGGAGATACGAGGATTGTGCAAATTTCCAGGTAGGTCGTATTTAAACTGAATTTCTGAGATTTCCAACCCGGACGGTTGGAGCATCTCCACCAACCCTGAGTCGATAATCCAAGACGGCACTGAAAGTAAACAGCAGTGAAAGGATAAAACTTTTAATTTGCTGCATCGCTGTTGTTACAAAGCATTGACCAGGACGTGCTGCCGCAGTGTTTTTACGTACACAAAACTAAGTATTGTTCTGATGTGCATTTACTGCACGTATGGTTTAGCTAAGAAGTAAAGAAGTCAGTTTTTTCCTAGCTTTTTTGACTTTACTGCTGAAGCAAACTGAGTGACGTCAATCCCGAGCTTCAACGTCCAACTTCCGAGGCATCGGGAACAAAGCATTAGTTTGCTTCTCTCCTCTTGTCTTGATTGTCTGGATTGTTTTCAGCTTCGTCTCGTCACCCTCCTCTTTTCAATTACCTGATCACTCTGTCTGTGTGTATATAATAGTTTTGTCTCCCCTTTGTCGTTTGTTGTGTCTGTTCCTGTCTGCTTTTTTGTTTGCTTCTTGGCTTCGTTTTGTTTTTATCATCTGCATATGCCTAAATAAAGGTTTGCTTTTAGTTAATTCAGTCTGTCTTCACAGTCTGCATTCTGGCTCCTCAATCTCTGCGTTTCATGATAGCAAAGTCACACTTTTCCCTTTTTTCCTGATTAGAAACTTGTGTACAGTGTCTATGACCTTTTTGCAATCCTGTATAAAAACTAAACTGCAGTGTTTAACAATTAAATGAAGCTATTTTCCCAGCAAAATACCTCCCTAATGTCCAAGAAACTAAAGCTACTATTTAAGCTGTTTTTGTTCACTGTTCACTCACTTCTGTAGAAATCGCTGCTTGGTTGTCTTTAGGAAATATTCCTGGCTTGTCTCTCACAATCTTACTTTAATTCCTTCGTGCCTTATCTAATAATTGATTGCCAGAAAATGAAAGTGGGTGGCAAATGTTTGGTTAAATTCATATTCGTGATGCATCGCAGACAAATGCAATGTGAGGAGAATCACGCGTGTCTAAGTGAAGTCTGCAAAGATCGTTGATTGAGTGGGAGCTGCTTTTCTCAGGGGATGAGGCTGATGAATGCACCCCACAGTCTCTGCGCTTGTTTTGCACTCAGCTAGTTATCGCCACACACCGATCTCTGTGATATACTTCAGGATTTTGCATTTCACTGCGCTAAGTCCCGGCCAGGTGAAAGCATGTGAACCACATCATTGCACTAATTTATCACGGTTTCATCTGGCCAAAGAATGTGCTCCCAATACTAATCAGACTGCTTTTCATGATGTTTAGCGAAGTCTAATCTTCTGTCTGTATACGCCGTGTCCTTCATGCTGTGTGAACTCAAAGTAATTTCACTTTCTGCAGAATGCCCTTATGCCTGAGTGTGAGGCACCTGCTTGTATGTTTTTTAGGATGTCCTTGGTGTCGATTAGTTTGGCCACTGTGATTACTGCTACTGTGGCTTGTTCTGCAATTCCTGGTTTCTCATGTTTGTGACTCTCAAAGTCAGATTTTTTTTAAACTTCCTCTTGCAATTTCTGTTCCATGACACAGCCATGGCTTGTTTATCCGGTCGTTAAGTGATGACGTGACGAATCCTACTTCCGGGCCTAAAGTAGTCTGCGTTTAATATGGCTTTTGTGTTGTTAACATGTTTAATGTTTTGTATTTTCTTCTATTTGATCTCAAAAAGCTCCTAAAACAGTCAGTGATCACTGTTGACCTCCCTCGGCTTTTATTACCGCTAATCATTTATTTAAGCTCAGTTTTTAAAACCTTAGGATGTAACTACAGCCCAGCCCATGCAGCAGTATATGAATGACTAACCTCGTATTGTGGATGGATTATCTCAGTTGTTCTCCTGGCTGAAGTTTGGTCCTTTTACAGCATCCTGCCATGCGATTACATTTGTTCCTGACCACCGAGAACACTCACGTTAACTTTTATCAAGTGGAAAAAAAGTTAGCTTGTTTATATTATGCTAACATAGCTGTGTCGCTAGCGGTCACGTAGCACATCATTATATACCAGCTAGCCAAACTTCAGTAACCCTACAAACGTCACTGCTGTTTAGTTTTCTGTCTTCATTTATGCTGGAAGTGATAGCAGAGCTGTACGTTTTAATATGTTTCCAAAACCCCGCAGTCAGGACATGCTATATTGTATTTAGATAGAAGCTAGCGAGCTAACTCCCTGCTAACTTCTAACTCCATTAAATGTCATAAATTCCGTTTTCATGGATGCCTGGATGTTAAACTCAATTGTTACACCTGGTAGAGCAGAACGCTGATCATTTTATTAAAGATGAAAGACTTTAGACAGTTTTTCAACTCTCAGTAATGCCATAGTGATCGTTTGATATGTGGACCTGCAGCGCAGTTTAGGCCCAGACACGGCTAGTAACGTCAGACTTAACGACCGGATAAGTATAGTCGTACAATTTGGACATCTGGAAATTACAGGCCTTTGTGTCATTTGTGCCATTGGTGGTGCTACTGTGCTAGAGGGATGCACATAGGGTTGCCAACTCCCTGAAAAATAAATAAGGGACACCTCGTGGCCAGGGCCGGGCGACCCAGTTGTCTTCACCCTTCCCAGTGTGGTGAATTTTCTAGCTCTTTTTTTGTGTGTGAAATTATTTTTTTTAACCCTTTGACTTGAATTTGATTTAAGTAGATGCATATTCTATTCTTTGTGATATGAACACATGTGAAACAAATGATCATTTAGCCATTTATTTTTAGCTCAAAATGACAACATTAACACAGTAAAACAGGTCTCGTTCTTAAACAGAAGCCTGTCATGCTTAACTTTTGAGAATATAAGTAAATCTTTCTTTAAAAGAACTCTGTCCTGCTTAACTTAAAATAATAGAAAACAATAGAAAGAAAAATATTCTTGTAACAGTGCACATTTAGTGCATTTAGTACAATTGGCTTCAGTTGAGGTATTATTTCAGCTTTTCTAATCAGCTGCTCCCGTTTGAAAACCCGCTTGTTCCCATGATTACGCATCTTAACTCATCATCATTATTCATCTATGTATTACTTTTATGTATTAGTCATCTATTTGTTGTAATCATCCATCCTTGCAGTCGTTTATTACACAAAATAAATTATATTATCACACTTCTGGCCACATAGCGCTGATATTCACTGCACATGCCCATATTAACGTTTTCCAGCCAGGTGTTTTCCTTTTCCCATTCTTCCCTTTCT
Source organism: Copadichromis virginalis (assembly GCF_057382275.1). Lineage (NCBI taxonomy): Eukaryota > Metazoa > Chordata > Actinopteri > Cichliformes > Cichlidae > Copadichromis > Copadichromis virginalis. Next base: position 46,347,994 of record NC_140620.1, read on the forward strand.
CTGAGGGGAACAAACATTGCTGCTCTAATGCTGGGCTCACACTGTGCGATTTTTGGCCCATTTTGAGCCGATTTTTGAGTGATCGGCCCGATTTTGGCCTTCATCGTGCGTCGTGTAGTATACGTGGGGTAACGAGAAGTGATTAACACCTCACGACCAGCTCCCGATCATCAATCGCTCGTGAGGGTGTCACCACAGGCGCTCACACTGCTCGCGCGCAAACACGTAAACGCCGTGAAAAAGACGGAGCAGCACGGCTGTGCAGCGTGTGATCTGGACACAAGCGATGGAGGCACAACTTGTAGAACTTTGAAAAGCTCATCCGAGCCTTTTCGATGTGGCCTCACAAAATTATCACGACCACAACAACCGTGAAAATAGTTGGATCTACATCGCTGCTAAATCACAGCTGCCTGATCATGTTTTTCATTAGCAATTTAGCAAAGTTGATGGTGGTGGTGTGTCTGTGTGAGTGAGAGACAGAGAGAGCGAGCGACAGATTTTCTGTTATAACCTTAATTTTATGGACGCACAGTGTGAGCACTCAGGTCGCATCAGAGCATCGGGCGGTATAGTGTGAGACCCTGCATCGTGACCTACCAACTTCTAACCCCTGCGAGTCAATCGTGCAGTTTGAGCAAGAGCTGAATAACGCGACTGAAAAAATCGCACAGTGTCTGCCCAGCTTTAGGTGTACTGTCGTCCGAGACTTGCACCGCAGTGTCGGCGTTTGTTTCCCTGTTGGCCATGCTTCTTGTTGTGGTCATCTGTTGTCTTCCGGTATTTTCTCCGTAAGCGACCTTTCCTCGACCAATGAGATGAGCGGTAATCTGAATTGTCATACTCGAATTGTCATAAGTGTGCTGTCAGCTCATTGGTCACAAAGCAGGAGAGGGTCTGGGAATTATGTTTTCAAACAAAGCGTTAATTCCATTAACATTTATAGACTACTTTTGATTCTCACTGTATTACGGGACAAAGTGCGTCCCTTATTAGCTCAATACGGGACGTGTGCTTTTGTTTCTAAATACGGGACGATTCCGTATTTTAAGGGACGGTTGGCAACCCTAGATGCACATCTAATGGGTTCCTCTTTTCTATCGTTGTCCGATTCTCCACTATCTTTACTTCTCCATCTGCTCTATTCTCATCCTAACTTTAAAATAATTTTAGTGGCAGATTGTACAATAAAAACTTAAAATCCTCAAGGTTGTTTCTGTGGAAAAAGTAAAGTCCATTTACAGGACCTGGATTGGAACAAATTCGATTTTATAAATAAATGAGAAATGACACAAGTGAATTTAACAAGATGCAGGCCAAAACTGGCCTTCACAAATGGTCTTTTTACTGTGGCTAAGTGTACTAAAATGACCAGCCACTTACAGTACGACACGATAAAGTAGAAATTCAGTTAAGCACCAAAGTAGGAGCAAGAAAAAGGACAGGGGTTGTTTGAAAATTGAGAAGCACATGGAGATAAGGGGAAAAGAGCAAAAATGAAAAATTAGGCTTGGGAAAGAAAGCCCTTCATAGCTTAGCGGGGCTATCGGGAGGATACAAAGACAAGAATAACGCCTCAACAAATGGGGGACTCCTGACAGTGCTGTCATGAGCTAAGACGGAACATCAGGGATGGGAAAAGGTTACACAAAGGGCACTACTCTTGTTTTACTGTCTCAGCGATCATCCTTTAGCATGATTCGTGGACAGGTGCTCCTTTTAAATGGCCCTGGAGGGCCGTGTCGTGGAAAGGAGCACACGGCGAGACTCACAAGTTCAACAAAGAACTACAGATCAATGCAGAGTGTGAAAGTGCACTGATTGCAGAGTGGTGCTGTATATAGGGGGAGTGAAAGGAATAAGGTAGGGGAATAAATGAGCGGCAAATGAGCCCAGTAGTTTTAGAGAATATCATTTAATGTCGTGCTTGTTGGAGGTTATCGACTTTGCAGTTTTACCCTTTTTTTAACCACGGTCTCTTAGCACTTCCAATATGACGTCTCCAAATGCATCAAAGGTTTAAGAGGAAATGTCACAGCAATTATCAAATTAAACCATTTCAGTTCATGTGCCTCAATTAGTATTGTAATTTTTCTCATCACTGAACCAAGGCTATAAGTGCTTTGAAAAACTGATATTGCAATTGCTGTTTAAAACCTAACCCACAGAAGTTGACACCTTAAACCTCACTGAGGAAATTTACTGTTTTGTTTCTCTCAGTTCACTTCAATTCAACTAAATGTTATTTATATAGCAACAAATCACAACAAAACTTCCCTAAGTGTTTTATATTGAGTGGTAAAGACTCCATTATCACACAAAGAAAACAGAGAAAACCCCAACAATCAAATAATCTATCAAAACAAGTGCTTTGGTGACAGCGGGAAGGAAAAACTCCCTTTTAACAGGAAGAAACCTGTGAGGCTACCTGAGCTAGCTCACCAACATGAGTTATTTCTGGTGTTTGCGTTAAAGACATTTTGATCAACAGTGTTTGAAAATTGTAGAATAAAAAAATCTGATGTCACGATCAATGTAGATGCCATGGGAAGTTGGTATCTGCTGGCTTACCTTCAAACCTCCAGGGGAAAAACAGTAATTACTGGGCTGCCCACTCACCAAAGTATTATCCAGCATCCAGAAGTAGCATGTCATTGTCAACGCAAGCCCATGTAAAACCGGGAGAAATTAAAAAAATAATAACAATATGCAGACACTCAGCCTTGCAGGACTAATCAGCACAGACCTCCATGTCTAGAAATAAAGATCCAAATGTAAAACTGCGAATTAGCTTCTGTAATTGTAATACTTCAAAGCCAAACCTCAGGCATTAGCAATCAACACTCCCCTGCTCATTTCCACCCTCTATCTAGGGTAAACTACTACAAACAAATTCTCAACCGTCATAAGTCTCCAAGAGGAAGAAAATATTGGCAGATTTAGCCGGGGTTAGCCATGAGCCATTCAAATTCTAATCTCTTAAAATGCAGGCACATGCCACAAAGCCTGAGCAAACAGACAAAGCCATCTCTAATAAAAATGACATTGGAGTGCAGTGACAGCTTCTCCAGCCATTCTCTGTCAAGCTTAGATTTCTCATTATCATTGGGAGACAGCAGTGCAAATCATTTAGCTCCAAATGAGACACCGCTTTCACTCTGTGCCGTGATTGGTTCAGTCAGCAGGTGGCAGCTGGTAGACAATGATGCTGTGTCTCTAACTTGTCAATCGATCCCAGCCTGGATCAAACCCCTTCAGGTCAGGTCCATGCAACATTTGCCCCAGCTGCCATGTGTAGTGTTAAAGTTATGGTCCATAGAGTATTGCTATCCGGTCGTTAAGTCTGACGTCACTAGCCGTGTCTGGGCCTAAACTCCGCTGCAGGTCCATATATCAAACGATCACTATGGCATTACTGAGAGTTGAAAAACTGTCTAAAGTCTTTCATCTTTAATAAAATGATCAGCGTTCTGCTCTACCAGGTGTAACAATTGAGTTTAACATCCAGGCATCCATGAAAACGGAATTTATGACATTTAACGGAGTTAGAAGTTAGCAGGGAGTTAGCTCGCTAGCTTCTATCTAAATACAATATAACATGTCCTGACTGCGGGGTTTTGGAAACAAATTAAGACGTACAGCTCTGTTATCACTTCCAACATAAATGAAGACAGAAAACTAAACAGCAGTGACGTTTGTAGGGTTACTGAAGTTGGGCTAGCTGGTATATAATGTTGTGCTACGTGACCGCTAGCGACACAGCTATGTTAGCATAATATAAACAAGATAACTTTTTTTCCACTCGATAAAAGTTAACGTGAGTGTTCTCGGTGGTCAGGAACAAATGTAATCGCATGGCAGGATGCTGTAAAAGGACCAAACTTCAGCCAGGAGAACAACTGAGATAATCCATCCACAATACAAGGTTAGTCATTCATATACTGCTGCATGGGCTGGGCTGTAGTTACATCCTAAGGTTTTAAAAACTGAGCTTAAATAAATGATTAGCGGTAATAAAAGCCGAGGGAGGTCAACAGGGATCACTGACTGTTTTAGGAGCTTTTTGAGATTAAATAGAAGAAAATACATAACATTAAACATGTTAACAACACAAAAGCCATATTAAACGCAGACTACTTTAGGCCCGGAAGAGGATTCGTCACGTCATCACTTAACGACCGGATTGACGTGTAGAGCCAAAGTGCTCAGGACTTTGGAGTTTGAGCAGAAAAGGTGAGGTCCTTTGCAGATTCTATTTGGGAACTGCATGCTATGAAATGTCCTAAGGGACTCTACAAGGTAGCAAAGTTGGGGTATATCTGAAAGGACACACTATGGGTTTATTTAAAGAGAATTTTAACAGGTGTGTGGAACAAGCTGAATCACTTGCAATGGCCAAGTCGGTATATTTTCAGTAGAATCAATTTTGGTCCCATTTTCATGCATGCTCGCTAGTTCACAAAAAGGGAAGCAGCACAAAAGGCTGATTTACATTTTGCAATGCAATGCAAATTCCTTGTTAGTAAGTACCTTTACGTTCTCAAATCAAAATGATGCTGACTGGGACTTTCAGACTGCAAGCCAAAAGCTTCCATGATAAGCATTTTTATTGTGCTGTTGTGTCACTGAGTTATTTTTTATTTTTTTACATTTAGACCACTCCGCTCTCTTACTGCAGCTTATCCCTCCATGACACACATTCAGTAAATGTATGCATTTTACCAAAAAGGGGGAAAGAACGCTACACATCCAGCTGGGTGCAGTGGCCCCTGAATAGGCAGCGGCTCCATGTCTCGCTCAACAGACCTCAGAGAGATACTGACACATTCACTGTTGCACATGATCGATCTCATAAATCTATAAATTCACATACAGTACGGACCGATCCACCCACTGCACCACAGAGAGACACGATTTCTGGAGTCGGACACTAACCTGTGGCGGAGGAAGGCCGCCCGCGCCGGGCGGGCAGTCGGGCAACATCATTGTCCGTTTAGGAGTGCCGCACTCGCAGCCGGGGGAGGGGTTAGACATGCTCCAGTTTCCATTCAGAAAGATGTCAGCGACTGACTGATCCACGGAGGGAGTGAACCAATCAGACCCCGTGGAGGAACAAGGTAGATTCCTGCAGGAAAATGAACATGAATATTTCACCGGCAACCGATCACCCCTGTCACCTACATCCATCACTGTATGCCTTATTTCCACTTTTTCTTAAACACTGGTGGTGTTTGGGGGATAAATCATAACAGTAGCAAAGCTTTATCATCGTTTTAATACAGCTTTGTATTTTTAAGACTCCTGGAAAATAACCACTTAATTAAAAGATTACAGTTTGTGTTTTAATAATGCATGCACAACAGGCCATTCAGAGCAGCTGCCGTAAACAAGAACTTCCGAGGACTCCGAACGCTTTAATATTTCCATCTCATAGGTTTAAACAGGTATTCATTATTCAGCTTATCCTGATCAAGACTGCAGAGAAAGCTCATTATTTATTGATCAAATTTGTTTTTACAAATTGGTTTTCAAAATCCTGCCAAGCATTTTTTTTTCCTAGCTCCATGCCTGCTGCTGGATTTGTCGGAAAGAGGCTGATACACGCATGCATAACAACTCGCCAAACATACACAGCTTGCAAAGATTCAGACTCTGTCAGTATCGTTTGGTTTTGATGTTTGGCTGGATTCTTAATTTGCGACTCGTGTATACTCAGCCTACTTACGGTATAGGGTCTCCTTTCATGCAGCGTGTCCCAAAGCCAGGCTTGTTCAACAAGCTTTCCACCACCTGGGACACCTCCATATTTCCTGGCCCATCGTTGCTGTAAAATTCAACATAAAATAATGAAAAATTCCTCATTAAATATTTCAGTTAAATCTCTCACAGAAGGTCCACATAGCAATTTAATCCATGAGCGCCAGCCAGTCTGTCACAATGTCAATAAAACAGACAAACAAGAATTAAATAGGCATTATGAAAGAGAATGAACTTGGACAATGGCCTGTTGTGGCAGAATCGCTGCATAATGGGGAACATGAGAACAGGGTGTCTACGGGTAAAGTAAAATTTAAAGACTGTTTTAATGTCCCTTTTAGGCCAAACTGTGCACAAATCACGACTGAAAATCTGCTCGTTATAAGGCAACACATTCAGAAATAAACAGTGTTTTTGTGACAGGCTGATGGTTTTTTTAATGCTTGTGTGATTTAGAGGTCAGTGAAGACAAAATTCTTTAAAACCCGACTTTTTGGAAGCAAAATACAAATCATGAAGGATGGGTCAACACTTTTACTCTAGCAGGGGAAGTGTTAATTCACCAGCTTAAAGTCATGTCGGTGTCCATCCATCCATCCTTTTTCTGACTCTTATCTAGTCCAGGTCATGGCGGCAGCGGTCTAAGCATGTTGTGGGTCTACCCTAAGGCAGGGGTGTCCAACTCCAGGCCTCAAGGGTCGGTGTCCTGCAGGTTTTAGACGCGTCCTTGATCCAGCAAGCTGACTTAAATGGTTAGATTACCTCCTCAACATGTCTTGAAGTTCTCCAGAGGCCTGGTAATGAACTAATCATTTGATTCAGCTGTGCTGACCAGGGTGATATCTGAACCCTGCAGGACACCGGCCCTCGAGGCCTGGAGTTGGACACCCCTGACTTAAGGCCCCCTCCTAGTATGACATGCCTGAAAAACTTCACCTAGACCTAGGAGTTGTCCAGAAGACACCCTGATCTGATACCCAAACCACCTCAACTGGCTTCTTTCAGTGTGGAGGAGTAGCAACTCTACTCTGAGACCAAGCTCCTCACTCTATAACTGGCAGTCTAATCGCCAGTTGTGTATTCTCAAGGTATTTCTTGTTAAATGAGCATCTTCCCACTTCCACAGAGTAAAGAGCAGGAAGCAGGGAGTCTTAGCTATCATCATCACACACGTTCCACCAGTGTATTGCCAAAATGAAACTCCCAGACAGTCCCAGGCATCTGGGATTTGTTTTGTTTAGGCATGAGATACAACCATTACATTAGTTTTTGTATGTCATAATTAATAATAATTTATTGTTAATAGTTTTGTGTATGTATATACATCAGTTTATATATATAAAAGACTGAAGAGCAGTAACATTATGTGACTTTTAAGACCTTTTATAAGGTCCAAAACAACATGACTGTTATAAATCTGTTAAATCAAGTGAAACTTCAGAGCTAGTTCAATCAGAAAAACCAGTATCTGAGGTTCTATAGATATTTGTTTTAGAAGTCCTGTCTATCGTCTCCTGCAGCACTTGATTGGGACATTTAGAGTGCCGTCTAATTCATTTTCCATATTGACAAAGAAGAGAAGATTGGAGTGACCATTAATGCCAAACAAATCTTTACATTCAAGAACTCCTGAGAAGAAATGAAACACGCTGCCTCGAGGATTCGATGTGTTGAAACGCTCAATAGCAATTAGTGATGGGATTTCCGGCTCTTTTTAGAGATCCGGCTCTTTCGGTTCGGCTCACTAAAAAGAGCCGGCTCTTTCGGCTCCGAACCGGCTCTTCAGGTTGTTTTGTTGCTTTAATTAATTTATTATTAACAATAATATAAAATTATGCACAAAAGGAATTACTAACATAAAAACAAGTGGTTTTATTTATATATGTTTATATATAAATATATGCGGTGGCCCCTAGAGACAAAACACGTACAAACTCCAAAACACATTTCTAGCATGAACTGAACTTCCAAAGCAGAGCTACTAGATCACTTAAATTACACAATTGAAAGCATGTGTGTATTGTTTGTGTATTTATACACAGGCACTCATATATATATTCAAATAATTTAAAAAAAAGTTCATTTACCTGTTACTACGACACACCAAATCCGGTCGTTGGTACTTGCTGGCTTGTGTAGCCACAAGATAACAAAGGCTCAACACTGCGCCCAGCATCCTAGAGCACTTCTGTTGTCTTTTGTACGTGTTTTGAGTTTTTATGTGCTTCTGAGTTTTTATATGCTTCTGAGTTTTTACGTGCTTCGGAGTTTGTACGTGTTTTTACGTGTTTTGGAGTTTGTACGTGTTTTTACATGTTTTGGAGTTTGTACATGCTTCAGAGTTCGTACGTGATTTGAAGTTTGTATGTGCTTTGTCTCTAGGGGCCACCGTAAATATACTTTTATTTATTCACTCCACATAAAATGTAATAAATAAATCATATAATATAAAAATCAACTATTCACATTTCAAGTTTTAACTATTTAAATTTTCAGCTTTTTCCTTTCACAAATTTAAAGTGAAAAGAACACAAAACACTGCAAACCACAACACAATTAAATATAAATTATAATATGAAAACTAAAAGAACATGCACATTCTCTGTCATATGGACCTGCATGAATAAACTTTCTCAATCCTTTATCATCTGCAACCGAAAATAGTTGTGGATGATTACTATACCTTTCTAATGTTGTTGTCCCTGCCTCTCTTTCTCTCTCTCTGGCTCTGTTCCTGTGCTACTGAGTGTAACTACCGCCCCTCCCCCCTCTGCCCAGCGTAAAGCACAAGGCTCGCGTGCAGAGTGAAGCGGAAAAAAAGTGCAAGAGAGAGGCTGAGAGAGAAAAAAAAAACAAACCACGTGACGGCTCGCGATAAGGAGCCGGCTCGCGTCGTTCACGTCAAAGAGCCGGCTCTAAGAGCCATTTCGTTCGCGAACGACCCATCACTAATAGCAATGCTCGGTGCTGCTGGAGTTATCTTAACTGAGAATGAGAGAAAAATCTCAGAGTTTACCAACTCCGTTTTTCGGCCAGAGAGTCAAAACTTCTTTGACATCACTTATTTAAACATTATCGACTGTAAAGCGATTATGTCTATAGCCCGAGCTCAGTGCAAGCACGAGCCGATATGAGCCTGATCGAGATTCTGTGTACAGTACGGGCTCCTCGAAGCCTTTCATTATTATCCCAGTGTCCTGTACATATCTAAGCCCGGTCTCAGTTAAACAGTCTTCACATTCCAGTCCTGTTCTCATTACTAACCACACACACGCTGCCCTTTATCTTAAGGGTACTGTGGGAGTTAAAACACAGTGTTTCATAGAGACCACAGCGATGGCTTCCTGCCAGCTGTAGCCACAGCCCGGCCAACCGTTTGGATTAATACAGTGTTCATTGTCTCATTTAGAGGCGTCTCCGTGAAGGTCACGCGGTCATTTTCTTGGCCACCAGCGAGCGCGATTGAAGTGGTCCGATTGTAAAAATGGATTATGTGCAGCCATCTGTTTTGCTATTAACAATGGCTGGGTTACCATGTTATTAAAGATAATAAAACTATTGGACGGTTGTAAAACGAAGACTTGTGCATACACACAGAAACAGCGGAACTAATGAAGAGTTTATCTAGTCAAAATGACACAGCATAGATGAACTGAAGATAACTGCAGAAAGTCAAATGAAGGCCACGTGACGACACAGAATAGAAAAAAAAAAAAACCCTGTTGGTCCACAGAGCAAATGTCCCAACTATTAAAATTTTAAATGAGCATATATTTAAAAATAATAAAGTCACTTCACATCTAAATCATGTTTTGTTTTTATTTTTTATTTTATACAGCATGTTTTGGATTTCAGCACTGTGGAAAGAGACTTGAATGAATTAGCACCACGGACAGAGCGAGGCTCACACTTAGGTCTGTTTCAGCACCACGGAGAGAGACAGCACTGCATTTTGGCAAAGGCAATGGTTCAGTTGCATTTTTTAAATGGCCTTTCGTGTATGTGAGAATCACCTAAAACCTCACTGTACATTTTAAAAGACTTTTTAAATGACTTATTAGCAGCTCTCAGTGCGGTGACAAGTTCTAGGGCTGCTGCTAACTATGCCGTCAGTTTTAAGTTTTAGGAAGACTCTGGTGACTCCATCCATCTATCCACTTGGGTACATCCTGGACAGGTTGCATGAAAACTAGAAAAAGGGTTAGCTGTTTCTCCTCACAGCTGTCTGTCCAGGGTTTACCCCACCTCATCAGAAATCATCAAAAAAAAATGCCTGTTTATATATTTAACCTGTCCAGCATGTGATGTCAAAACTGTGGTCTAAAGAAAGACGTGCGTATACTTCATAGCAGCACAAAACGTAGCAGAGTAAACTGATGCAGGAGGGTAAAGTAAGTCATGTAAACTGAATCTGCAGGAAGTGTCATTTGTAATTACATAAAGTGTTATGAAAGCAACCATAAAATTCTGCTGCAAAAGAGCATTAAAATGTTTCAGTTAGTGGTAACGGAAATAAAACAGAACTAAAATCTAAAGTTTATGATCCAGATGACTAGAATGCAGGCTCTATATTACATCATATCTTCACTCCGACCAACAGCTTTGTTTCTGTCTTGAACGAGCCACTTTCTCACGAGGCAACACTTATTACCTATTATGCCTCGATATCCTCTGAGCGAATTTCCTCAAAGTGCCTCAGTGGGAAATGAAACACCTGTAGGCTGAATAACTAACAAACACCTCTTCGTCACAGGAGCGCAGGATGAATTACGAGTAGTTCGCTGGCCTTGACGGAAGCTGCAAATGTTGATTAAATTGTTGCAGCACTCAGGTTGTTACATCGAAAGGGTCATGTTACAGCAATTTTGTGTGAACGTGGAGGTATTTAACTACCAGCTCATCACCATCATCATCATCCTTGAGGCTCGGGCGGGGGGGGGGAAAGAAAATTGGAGAAATACTTCAGTACGCCTTCAGGCTTTTCTAACAAATCTATTTAAAAGCATGGGTTGTTCCATAATTTAAGTATTACTGTTGCCTAAAACTAACAAAAGAAAAGCTGTAAAGTGGAGAGAATAATAATAATAAAAGACAAAAAAAATGGTAAATTAAGTCCAAAGGCAACATTTACTTTTCACTTCACCTGACTTCCAAAAGTATTTCTGCAATTATTTTCCATCCTCCTTCCCCAAAGTTGCAAAGCTATGACATCACCGTGGGCGGCTGTGGCTCAGGAGTTATTAGAGGCCATCTAACCCGAGTCGCCCGGCTCAGTCCAGGTGCTGGGGCCATAGAGTAAGCACCGTATGGATCTGTGTGTGTGTGATTTGGTGAATGGGGCTTGTAATGAAATGTGCTTTGAGAGCGCAATTAGAGGAGAAGCTCTATATAAGCACCAGTCCATTTACACGATGCGCTTACAATGGGCGCTGTGGTAACAACACCAAAGCAGCAATATTAGATGGAGTGATTTACAGTGGTGCATATCAGCGCGCCGCACGCGCCTCCTGAAGTGCTTTCAAAGTCCACTGGAGCCGGGCCTTGTCACAAGCTTTGCCATTTATTTGCAATGATGCTGAACGGCAGCCGAGGACGGGCGGTGTCCAGATCGACGTCCTCGGCGAGATCATCTCTCAGAAATGAAACGGCGAGGCCCGTTTCTGTAACATTTTTGTATTTTTTGCGCTTTGATTTTTCCATCTTTGAAGTTGAACTTTCCTACACAGTTGCAGAGTGTGTTGTTTATCTACTCAACCATGTCTGCTATTACAACTACCCACTGCTCCCTTAAATTATTCAGACCCCATCTGCCTCGGATAACAGTACAGATCATTTGTTAGAAGATTCCTTCGCTGTGAAAATCACGTTGATTCGGTTTCATGAAACTGCAATAACCTTACTGATGTTACTGTTGTATGACATCATTCAGCAGCAGTATCTCCTAAACTTAAAAAAAATCTAAAATAAATCACAGGTTGTTGTTAAGGCTCAAATCTAAATTAGAATCTGGGGTGAACTCGATTAAAATGCCATTTTAACTGATACCCGAAGAAAAACCACAAATCATTACTACATCTTAAACACGTTACCTATAGAAGGTGGTTTGAGGCAGGCCATACATCCAGGGCTGCAGCTCCAGGGGTGGAAATTCGGTGAACGGCGGGACGATGAGGGAGAAGATCAGAGACAGGCAGACAAAAAAAGCAGGCAAGACCACCTAGGAGGATGGTGACAAATTTAACAGTCAAAAAAAAACAAAAACGACTTTCTTTTTTTTCCTTTTAACAGTTTCTGCTCTGCCCCAGACATTTATCTTACTCTTTTGAAGCAAAATGTAACAGAAATCAATTAAAACAGATTTCGCTGAAGTCTAGGGAAATAATTGCAGCAGATAAAAAAAAGGAGAAAGTAACGAAACTGAAACAGTTTTACGACTCGCCAAAGTTTCTCGAGCAAAATCAGAAACACAAATCCTTCATGCTTCCTTTTTTTTTTTAATTTTAAAGCCTTGAAGTTCCATTTAATCATGGATGTGCTGCACAGTTCCTGCACAGATGCAGGAAGCGAGTTGTATTCGTTTTATCGCCAATATAACGTCACAGCACGCAGCGGGTGGACGGAGTCAGAGCCACATTCCTTTTAAACAAACACAAACAATCATTATTATGCATCGTTTTAGGATCCCTGCACGTGCGACCCACGCGCGCGTTTTATGCACTCGGAACGGTCGACGAGAGATCGATTTCACCGCCGCGTCTCCACCGAGCCGCCGCGCTGTTATTGCATTCCACGTGGCGCGGTCCGGACTGATGCGATCTACAGCGGCGGGGCACCGACGCAATAATGTGTACACATTAATATGCTCCCCGCCAACTTGTTTGGGCACTTCTCCATGCTTTATGAGTTTGATTAAACACTTCCAACACTGCCACCATCATCTGGCCACTCTGATGTAATTAGTTTCTCGCAATTCTCTTGTCTTGAGGGTGTGTGTGTGTGTGTGTGTGTTTTAAAAAAAAACCAGACGCTGCAACAATACTACCCCCCACCCACCACCCTCCAAATCCTCTTTTCTTCATCATGTAATTTGCTTTTCATTATATTGTTAGAGCTGACGAAAAGGTCTGTGTATGTGTGGGGGGGGGGGGGGAGTGCGAGATATCTTTACTGTTTAATCATTCATAGGTCGGGGTGCGCTCGGCAGCAAAGGGGAGGTTTGCACACACTTGATTAATTGCAGGGCATGCAATTTGCAAGGCCAATTCAAGATGCTACAATTGAAATCCTGAATTTACTACATGGAGCCATGGCCACGGAAATGTGCTTGGAGGGAAGATAAAGAGCAGCAATGAGACTGAAAAGCTTAATGGCAGACCGCAGAGAGAAGGAACTATTCTTGTTCTGTTGCTCCCTCGCTCTCCCTCCCACTCTCGGCAGTAATTGCAGGTGACAGCTGGCACTTCTTCCATTGAGAGAAATCGGCAAAAAAACAGGGAGAAGTCATTATGCTCACAAAGCCAAAGCACTCACATGAACAATGCATGAGTTTATCGCATTCTCAAGTTTGGAGGGGATTTAAAGTAGAGGATGGGATTATATGCAAAATGGGTAAAAACACAAGATGAATAAGATGTGTTGTGTTGTGGTGTGTGTGTGTGTTTTTCTTTTTGCAGCAAAGTCAAAAGCCTCATTACAAAACAACCATTCGTGTCAATCCAATTACACCGGTGAATAATAAATTTAATGCCACAGCTTGCATTAAAGTGGATAATAGCAGCTCATTGAATATTTTTCTGCAGTCTTAAAGAGGGATATTATGTTTTTCCTTGTTTTCCATGGTATATGGTAACTTTAGGTACACCTTGCTAGGACAGGATTAGACATTTGGTGAACATTCAACAAGGTGCTGGAAACACTCCTCAGAGATTTTGGTCCACGTTGACATGAAAGCGTCGCACAGTTGCTGCAAATCTGTGATGTCAATCTCACGTTTCAGGGCATCCCAAAGGTGCTCTGTTGGAGGGAGAGCTGGTGACTGTGAGTGCAGTGAACTGTCATGTTGAGGAATCCAGATGGAGATGGTTAGGCTTTACCTGCTGGAAGTATCCGTCAGAAGATCGGCACCTGAACCATTGATACAAGACAGAATGGATCCATGCTTTTGTGTTTATTTATTTATCTCGCATTGTTAATCAAAAGCAGATAGAGCGTCTTTCCCGCCTTCTATTGCTCAAGTTTGGTGAGCCCGTGTAAACTGTAGCCTCAGTTTTCTGTTCTTAGTTGACATTAGTGTCACCCGTTGTGTGGTCTTCTGTTGCTGTAGCCATCTGCTTAAAGGCTCAGAGATGCTCTTCTGCATACCTTGGTTGTAACAAGCGGCTGTTGCATTGACTGCTCGGTTTAAATCAGTCTGATTTTTCTTCTGACCTCCGGCATCAACGAGGCATTTTCTCCCATGGATCCGCAGCTCACTAGACATTTTCTCTTTTTCAGAACATTCTCTGTAAACTCCAGAGATGGTTTCGTGCTCAGACCAGTCCGTTTGGCACCAACAACGACCACGCCACCTTCAAAGTCACTCAAATCACCTCCTTCTAAAGTTGAGTTTGAACTTCAGAAGGTCGGCTTAAACACGTCTGCATGCCTAAACGTCCTGAGTTGCTGCCATGTGATCGGCTTAATATTAATGTTGCATCAACAAGCAGCTGAACAGATGCACTTAATAAAGCCAGTGAGTCTACATACATATAAACAGTGGTGGATATTCATATTAACACATGGCTGAAGCGTCAGATGATGTAAATCAGTGTATTTACATGTAATCTTTGTGGACTGAAAGCTTTGTGCTGCTGTAAATGTGCAGTTTTAGACTGTTGTTTTTCTACTTGTGTGTCCATGTGAAATACATAGGCCCATAGCTCTAGCTGTGAGCACCTACATACTCTTCAAGCCTTCTGTTTTAGAGGGGCAGCCAATCAGAAGAACATTAAATAAAGGGTATGAACTGCACCAAGCTCAAGCCCCAGTATAAGATTAGCCCACTAAAGTGCTTGTTATTGCTAATAAAAGTTGATATCCACAACTTTAAACAAAAAGAAAAACACAGTTAAACTGAACAAATTAATACTTTATCAACTATTTTCCTGTTAGTGCTTAAATGGGGAGTTGCAGTCAGTTCAGTTCAGAGTGAGCCCCAAACACGAGAAGCCTTCAAGTCCTCGGCGCCACAACATAACCAATAACCGCTTCTGCCCGATTCTGACACTGCCAAGACTCACCCGTCCCCAACTTCCAGCCCCATAAATCACTCCTTTTGTGTTTCTCGCTGCAATCTCTTTTATATTCCCCTAACCATTTGTATTGGAGCAGATTACCTCACTACACAATCATATCTGCTGACAATGGGAGCTGTTGACATGACAGGGCGGGGGTGGGGGGGGAAGAAACCCTTTAACCAAATGAATAAAGAGGAAGAGCCGTGAGGTGTGCCCTTGCAGACAATGTGCTCCCTTGTACATCCGCATTCACACACTTATCCTTCTATTCCTGCTCTGCGTCCCCACTAAAGAGGGACGTCCGAGATTGACAGTGACTAATGGGGGGCTGGTACTGCAGCAAATTACAAGAAGAGCCCGCACCTCGCAAAGGTGAAACACTGCTCGCTCTCCTCCTCTCTCCTCCTTCCTCTCACACAGGAAAGGATGAGCTGCACTCTTTAGTTTTCAGCTACGGTTAGTTCCCCACAACGGCTGCTGTCACATATGATGCAACGGCACGACGTCTACGTACGCAAGGAGTTTGTGCGCGCGTGTGAGCGCAAGCACACTTTAGGTCAGAACACACTTTTTACAAGTTGAGAAAATAATCAATGAAGTACCTGGAAAACTGCTGTTTACTGAAATTGGTTTTGACTTGTTTAAATTACGTCTGCTTATTGGTTTTGACTTCTGAAATTATGTTTATGAGGAGCAAAATAACATAGACATACACTTAATAAGCTAACGGCAATCTGTCGTCTCTGTAATTGTTATGCGATTGCATTTAATACGTGGCTAATGAAAGCACATGATTAGCACGCGGTGGAATGAAGGAAAAACAAATCATGGGTGTCACTTTGGCTTTCTGGTGCCAATCAGGGCGATCAGGTGAAACTGATGGCGCTAACTGAAGCCAGCACACAAACGGATTCACGGCTTCCCGCCTGCAGACGTGCTGTTCTTTCAAAGTGCGACGCTGACACTGAAAAATATATACCTGGACTCAGATATTGACATTTTCTTTTCCAGTTACAGAAACTGACTGATTGGATCCAAACACTCAAACCTCCTCCACCGCACCAATCGCAGCCTGACTTTTGTCCTCTGGGCGTGCTTTTGGTACACCCACGTGTGCCGTCGGGGAGATAGAGATGATCATCGGACGTGCACTTTACTGACACGACGCTACATCATCCTGGACGCCGCCGTTCACATCTTTCAACGCTCATATTCTGCCGTCAGTTTCGATTTCTCTCCCAACATTTTAAACCCCGTAACTATTGACTCCATCAAGATGGATGAGTCTTCCATCCAGGTTTTAAATGAGCTCACTCTATCACATATGCCATTAACTGATTTTGAAAGCTAACATGTATTTTGCGCAATCCTACCTTGATCCTCCCATGCAACCCTACTAGCATAACCCTTCAATCCATCAATATGACAGACTGAGGCCATTACCTGGGCAATGAGTCCTTTGCGGCTCCTTCGGGCGTGGTGGAAGCGCTTAATAAAGAGCGCCAGGAACTGCTGTCTGATCAGCTTCCATCCGGTGATGACCGCGGATCCCCTCCCGCTGTCACTGGGGCTCTTCCTTATGTCTGGAATAGGCGTTAACCTTCAGCATTATTTATCATCTATGCCTATGTAAAAGATCTGCTGAGAATGCTTTTCAGCACCACTAATGGGCTGATCAAATATAACTTAAGTGTTAAACTGGCCAGCAGCACTAGCTCATTCCTCAAAGTGGCAATTTTACTCATTTCATGTATCTAGGCCTGACTCAAAAGGAAAACACTGACAAACACAGGCCGTGGACACCTTTTGTTTTACATATTTTCATTATTAAGAAGCACTTTTCTTTTCTTTACAGGATTCACTGTGAAAATTTACAAAAAAGCTTGAATCAAAGGCCAGTTTTGTGATGCAAGGCACACATTTAAGGAGTGAAAAACAGGTGAGATAATGTGTAGTGAAAGGGAAGCCTGCTTGAAAGTGAGTTTTTCTTGGTATTATGCTGTCTCACCTGAGGGGAAACAATCAAACTGAAGCCAAACTATATCAAATTAATAACTGAGAAACAAAGGATGTGGTGTGAAAAAAATAACAGTTGTAAAGATCAAACCATTGAGGACAAAACAGAGTATTTACCTTCAACTTTACTTGTGAACTTTTCTAGATGAGAAACAAAAAAAAGACCAAGATTTAAACAGGAAGTGCAGTTCATTTAACGAGCTTTTAAAACTCTTAAATTTAAAATATTGCTAATAAATCTATGTTTGCCTAATTTAAAAAAAAAAAATCTGTGATAAATTTGAAGGACTTGCCACTCTTCCCGGTGGTTTGCTCAGTTTTTGAGTGGACGCTGGCAATGCTGTTCCTCTTGGCTTCGCGGGACCTTCTTTTGCTGTCTCTCACAAACAGCTCCTTTGTTGCTGTGGGAATACAAATAAGATATGTTGTTATGGCCTGACCCAATTTAGGGTTATAAATAACAATAAGAACAGCAACCTGCACTGCAAGACGCCATATTATTCCCTGCAAAAGCACAAACCCAGGTGTTTCAGGAACACGAGGAAATCCAATTTTTTGAGATTAGGCCGATAAGTGAGGTTGCTCGGCAATGGCTGCAAACAAAAACTGTGAAAAGATGGGAACGGGAGATTTAGCCATTGAGGTCAATCAGTGACACATGAAAGCAGAGCTGGAAAGCGCCGTGTCTTTTTTATTTCAGTCGTCCTTCTCTACTGCAGCAGACGAACCCAAACCAAGGAAAATAACTTCTACCTACATCTGAGTCATCTTTTGCAAGTACTGCTATAAAAGTGACTCGTGGCCTGAGAAGCCAGTGAACGTGCGCTTAGTTCATCGTCATTAATGCAGTCGTGCTGATTTCTGAGACCTTTACACACAGCAATTAAATCCTGCTTTAGGCTGCTTTGTTGGTTTTAGTTCATTTTGATTAATGCATCTAGAGGATGGACACCAAAATCAAATGGCCTTTTTGGAGCCAGGATCTGCTTCAAATGCCAGGTTCTGATTGGCAAACTGCTTTTACAGCTACCTAAATGGGTCTACGTAATTCAACCAAATGGCTAGTTATTAAGCAGCATCGCTAATAAAAGCTGAAGGCAATACAGACGTGCCTTATGTGGCAACCATATTCTGCATTTGTATAAGTAAAGCTTGCTGCTTTATATTTGATGAGTTCATTTATTTTCCTGCTGTGTCAGTGTCAAAAACTTCCTTTAGCGATGGCATAAAAATTGTTGTGTCATCAAAAGATGTTAAAAGCTTGAAGTGGAATTACTCTGCAAACGGCTGATTTGTTTATAACATTCAGGGGTCGTTCTAAGGTGTTCTCATCTCCAGGCAGTCCTGCCAGTCCTGTTACATGTTGCTGGTGTAAATGATGCCCCTGGGTGTCGGGGCCTTGACTCCAAGGGTCGTCTTTAAAGTCCACATTTGGAAGTTGAAGATTTGGCTGAGAGCTTTGACATCAAGGAGACTGAGGGTTGTGTCCTTGTTTGGAGTTTGTATACGGCTTCATTTCATTCTCAAATGCTTTTTACCCCATTAGCCATAAAAGGTCGATGGGGTATTGTCGTCGCCGCCCACTGCAGTGGAGTGGAAATCCAAGTTTGTGAAGTCGACGTAGGATTTTCAAATTCATACCACACGGACATCCACAAAAAAATCTCATATAGGTTTGAATCTTAGTGACCTCGACCTCACGTAGAAGGTAGAAGGGCAAGTTTTCTCTAAATCTTGTGAATGCGATAACTCAATGAGGTGACCTAGGTTGTTCACATCCATACCACAGGTCAAACTACCAGGAGGCTAAAAGGTAGCAGTTGCAGTATTTTTACTCCTCCTTTCACTCACTGGCTGCTTTGCAAGCATCCATACGTGCCAAGTTGGTAGTAAGCTCCATCTCACTATTGCCGCAATCTAGTTTGGTATCACAGTCACACCAAAAAACACCCTGTGGGTGTCTGTGAGATGCCACTAGTTTTCAAACAGCAGCCATATTTGATGTATTTGGGACAAGGTGGGTGTATGCATTAACCACAGCATCACTTCAGGCAACCTGTTTGCAAATCTCATATGAGGCCATTAAAGTTGGGCCTAGAAAGACTGCAGAGCTGCTGCTGCTGCTTCTGCAAGCTGCTTTGCAACCCACTCAGCTCCTCCATTTCATACTATTCTATCTTATCTTATCTTATTCACGCCATTTCCAAAAAGCAATCCCATACACACTGAATGTGACACTTGTGCACTCCACACCTTCAGGCCTTCCACATTCATGTAGACGAGTGGAGAGGCCCTGAGCAAAGCCACTCTACTAAAAATATATCACTACAGATGGAATAACAATCAAGCGCCCCTCACAGAAATGTATTTTGTTTATTTGACAGAAATTTTCTAACCCATTAACACTGACAATCATACATTTATAGTTTGTTGATGTGTCTACATCATAATGATAGCACAGTGTGGTGTTTATTGGTCCACTTACGTTGTATATCTGCATCCACTCCAGTGTCTTCCGCCACTTTAAGGAATATCTGTAAAGAACAGAACATATTAGGCACATTATCTATATACTGCAGTTGTGGAGCATTAACTGAGCGACTGTGTGGCTATTTTTTTCTAATAAACAAATCAAAAATATGCTTAACAAATAAACCTCTACATATGTTGGAGTGCTCGCTCTAAGGTTTCTGTTCAGAATCACATCACAGATGTGCATCCACAGATCACAACCTTTACTTGAACACCTGCCGAGTGGAGTTTCTGAGCGAAGCGCCCTCCTTGACTTTATTTATGAATCCAGGTTACACAGCGAAATAAATAACTCTCCCTATTTGTGAGCATTTTTGGGTGTACGAGTTAGGCTACGTTTCATCATTTGACCTCTCAAAAGGCACGCTGCTGGGAGACTGAATGTTATTTGATGTGTTGAATTATTTTATTCAGGGGGTGCCAAATACAAGCTCTGACATCATAAAGCAGTATGAAAAGCTATATTATTTTTATGCGTTACTTTATTAACGTCAATACCTTGTCAGTTCCTGTTTTATTTTCACACGTAGCGAATAACTGCGTGTTTCAGAGCGTTTGGACTTCAAAAGAAAACATGGATGGATGAAATAACCATGGTGTGGCTGAATTATGGGAATTCAAAAGGAATTATTCACATCGCCCGCAGGCCGTGAGTGTTTAATGCATGTCGGCCTTAAATGAAGAGCATTAGGGAAGAGTCACTCGGCTTTATAATCCAAGACGGGCCTGCGTGGCAAACATGCTGCTTGAGTCATTTGTTTATGGGTCAGTGCTTCTGGGGAACATTGATTTGCAATCTACAATATGACGCTTACATATTAGTTCAAAGAGAAAGTCTTTTATTATTTTTTTCTTATATCATGATGGTGAGTCATGGTTTTGAAAAAAAGTGTATGACGTGAAAACGAGGAAGGGAGCAGGACAATATGTGAGGAAAATCTAATGGCGATCAAACCGCGCTGGAGAATTTTAGAAAGCAGACCAGTGTTGGTCTGGTTAAAACCACATTGAGCACGTTCATCCAAAATTTATCAATCACTACGAATTTGTTTGCTCTAAAATTAGATATGGTTTTCATCATTAACGGTGTCTTAGTAGAAGAAAGAGAAATCACTAACAGGATCTGAAGGAAAGAGTGAATAATAGACCCACAGCTCAGGTTATTGGCTAAAATGTAAAAAGGTTGGTTTATTATAGTGTTTACTTGTTTTGGGTGAGATTTACAAAAAGTCTGCAAATCATTTTTTTCCATTATCACTGAGAAGAGAAAAACAAAAAAAGTTCTACTACGGTACTGTGCAGAAGTCTTGAGCCACCACTCTTTTCTTTATAATTTGCTTTCAAGGTTTAAAGTTCCTCTTTGAACACCGGCTGCTATTTCGCTCACTTTCCGTCCAGTCCTTGTACCTGAACATTTTCAGAGGAATGTTTGGTTTCTTGATGCTCTTGACACTGACCTATGAATCATTCAGGCATAACTCAATGGATGAGCCAGTGCTGTTTCTTTTTTCTGTCACAAAAACATCATTTGCAAAAAATTATTTAGTGCAATCTATGAGAAAATACTAATGATAACACAGTTTGATGGGGAAACCGTATGTCCTCAAAAACAGAGGACAAAAGAAGCCTTACAAAGTCCATCCATCCATAGGCTGGAGCCTATCCCAGCTATTTTAGGGCGAGAGGCAAGGTACAGCCTGGACAGGTAGCCAGTCTGTCGCAGGGCTCCTAACAAAAACAAATTCTTAAAAAAAATGGCCTCTGACCCTTCAGTTGATCCATCTGAAGCCTCATCAGAAATGGTCTAAGTGGGAGAGTGGATGTTAAGAAGGGAAACGAGAAGAAAAGGCTCAAATATGCTAAATTACAATCAGTCTGACGGAGTGATGAATCAAAAATCTGTACATCGAGGTCAGGCGAGACAACAGTGAGTGACTACACCCGTCTGTAAAACTCTGTCGTGGTTTGGGGCTGAATTTCAGCAAGTACTTTTCTGAAGACATGACAATAAAAGCTTGAAATTCTAACAAGCTAGAAAGGTGTGACCACACAGTCTGAACTCTTAGTCAAACTGGTTTTGCTGTTTTTCAGTGCCTGTACCTTCCTAGCAAAATAAAGTCATCATATTTCCAAATTGCTATGAAATTAGTAAGGAGATTTTAAATAGAAAAATATGATGCAAAGTGAATTTATAAAAATGACACATATGCACAAGGCCGTCCCATGTTTAGATTACCTCCTCCAGGGTGGTGTCCGAGATGCCATAGCTGGTGAGGCCAAGGTCGGCCATGACTCGGTCGAGCTCTCGGAAGAGCGTGCCAAAGGTCCCATCTTTAGCTCCTCCGTAGGGCAGGATGTAGGTGATCTCCTGACCGATGCTTTCCAGGAAGATTGCCTCAGGGACGTGTCTTTGCACGAGCTGACCCACTGCTGACAAATTTGCTGGATGGAAAGTCACAAAAATTATGCCAAAACAACTCCTAAAGACGGGGAAAGAGCTGAAGCTGAACCGGCGGCACTGAGGGCTGCGGAGACGTATAATATTTAAACAACAGCATCTTTCAAACTCAGCGTTCGCACAGAGAAACTTCACCAGTGAAATCCTTTAAAAACCGCCGTGCAACATATTGCAATCACAACACACCTGATGAGGTGACATTTAAAAGCACTGTAGCAGATCAGTGGACCTTATTCCCCCATCTCATCCATTCTGAACCCATCTCTATAGTGAGAATCTATGCAGACAGTGTTGCAGAATGCACCACATCCATTATTGATCCAAAGCCTCTCATATATAATTACTGCAGCTCAACAACCACTGGTCCTTTATGAAGAAGTAAATGGCTCTGGTTCACACCAGTCGAAAATATTTGAGAAATCGTAAGTATGTTTTGCTCTGCTTGCCTGTGTCTGTCAATAAAGAGAAATGAGCTGTCACTTGAGGAAATGTGATTTTATTTCATGGGATTTTCTGACTTATATCAGCAGTCTTAAATATAATCCTTTTAAAGGAAGCAGCAGGTTTGATTCTGATTTTATTTCCATGCATAATAACCTGGAGCCTGCTCTAGAGTTTGCTTCTGATCATGACTTGCATTGGGCACCTTTTGTTTACGCGATCAAGGCCCGAGAATGATCAAAACAAATCAAATAACCAGCAGAAGATTTGGTTGGGCACTAATCTGCTCTATTTCTGCAGTTTCTCAACATTTCTATATTTAACATAGTCAAAACTTGTGTCAAGCAAATGATAGAATATCATGTATAAAGCAGAACATTATAAGAAAAATAGCAGCTGGAGAAAACGAACTACACGTGGAGCACGTTCCACGACCCTACCTAAAAATCCCATTCTGTCCTCTTGTGTTCTTGTGCGTATGCCACACTTCTTCGGGGAAGACGAAAAAATGATAGAGAGGCAATTTGGTGAGTAGGTTGTGCCGTGAGCAATGATTGTGTTGCCAAATATCCGTGCCTTCACGCAGTGGAGCTGTTGTTTGATGAGACCAGATCATTGCCACCAAACGAGACGCCCGAGAAGTGTCAGGACGTTACAGTGGAACTACAGCGACAACCTGACGCCGCGGGGTTGACTGTTTCATGTCAAACGGGCAAATATAGATATAAAGTAACAAGAAAATACAAACAGAAAATAAAACAGTAAAAAAACTCCATATACCGCCCACTGTAAATCTGGGGTGTCAAACATAAGGTCCGGGGGCCAGAATCGGCCCAAAAAAGACTCTAAACGAGCTCACTGTACATCTTTAGATAATACGAAGGAGTTTATAGATTTTTAACGTTTAAATGTATTTTCATAAGTTTCACAGCTTTTCTTATTGATAAAGCCCGAACTGCCATTCATACTACACCTAAACTAATGATAAATAATAATAATAATGGATTAAATTATATAAATATTCCTGTTTTCCCGCCATCAGTTACACAGCTATCTGGTTTCTTTTTTATGTTTGTAGTTTTTTTACAGTGAGTCCACAGGAAAAAATGACATTTTCTGTGAATTAATGAAAACGTTATATTTTACTATTACAGAACAGTCTGGGTAATAAACTAGCAGAGCAAATATAAATGTATAACTGAAATCGAGGCACACAAAGCCTGTGAAAGTCAAAATCCTGAATCCAGCATGCTCCTCGTCACTCTCGCAGCACAACGCATCACCTTCACCTCTTCTTCTGTTTGTCGTCTGGGCCTCAGACTCGGCCAGGTCAGATGAGATTGACACCAAAGCAGATTTTTCCTCTTCGCTTAAGTTTAAGCTCAGTAGATCCTCGTGTGCAAACAGAATGGGACTTTCAGGGAGTGAGGAGAATGGGCAAAAATCAAATCGAGTGCTTCTTTAAAACTGAGTTGTGAAACTTCTTAATCGCTGCTTGCAGATTAAAACTGAAAAGATCTTTAAAGTGAAGTGAAGAGTGGATCTAAGAGCTAAACAGGCAAGTTGGCCCCGCTGCCACTGAACGCTCCGGCTTAACGCTTTACGAGAACAGGTGAGTAATGTGTCACTGGCTGTTGACAATCAGCACTGCTTTGGAGTTCAACTAACAAGACGCACAACTCACTACCGCTGCAAGAGATCAAGATCAGCGTTAAATCACCAGAAACCTCTCACACCATGCAAGACGTTTTAGTCAAAGTACACTTCAGCGTTTCAAAGATTTCTAATCTCTCTTATCCTAAAAATCCTACTATCGCCACATGAATTCATCACTTTATTTATGCCCTCTAGCAGCACATCTGAAAACCATCTTGAGGGGAGATACTTTAATGTTTTATCTGTTAGTTTGGTAATGACGAGTTGATTTTATTTTCTCCTGGTTCAGAAAGGATGAACTGGCATGCGCTCCAATAAACCGCACATTGAAAATTGTGTGTGTTTTTAAAAACTATATAAAGGAACTATATAAAAATGTTCATGCAACATCTGTTTTACAAGGTAATAATCATAATACATGACAGACAGTAAACGGAGATAGTTGGTACCTGATGGATCAGAGTTGCTCCAGCTTTGGCTGCCAAATCCTTCATCTGGGCTGCTGCTCAAAGGACAGTCTGTCTCCTGTTAATCAGAATTGGATTAGAAAGGCCTTATCAGGCCTTACCTCTTAGAATGATGAACAGTGCCTCGCTGACAACTCCTGTCTTGCATTAATCAAATAACGGGCATCCACAAGTTTCTATTTAATTGCTCTAAATAAAGCCGCATGCATGCGTCAACAGATAATGCTGTCAGCCTGTAATGGAATATGAAGCCACCGTCGTTCAGCCAAAGACATGCGCACAAAAAAAGGTTAAACATTTTTTAAAAGGCTGCTTCTCTTTATGGAGTTCAATCACAAGGAAATGAGATCGGGGCAATTAAACTTTTTTTTTTTTTAGCAGTTAAAGGTGTGTAATTGCAAACTCTCCCTATTAATTACCAAAATGACATCCAGGGGACAAGGAGGAGGGCTGAATCGCTACCTCGCCCACGAAGGTGTTTCCACGTTTGTTTCTTTCTCTTAAACAAATGACTTCGCTCACCTCGAAGACTCGGCAGACAAATGGTAATCGCTCTCGCCCTGCTGGCACCGGTGCATCTTGTTCATTTGCTCCAATTGATTAAAACTAAGCGTGCGAGGCACCATTGGCGAGCGAACGCGAGAAGCACCCCTCTCCCCCGCGACAATTAGTATCATCCAGCACGTAGGCGCATGCCAATTCTCATGCTGGGGCAGACTAAATACAGATCATTAGGGGGGGGGGAGGGTGGTAAAAGGAGAAAGAGAGCACTCTGGAAAGTCAGAGGCTGGTCAATAACAGATGAGAAAGAGGTTACTGCTGTGCCAAAGTGCTTGCTGCTGAAAATCCTTATTTTGCAGGATTTAACATTAAATTAAATAATAAGATTGTAAAGATCTAAAGTCCTCTAAGGCCTTAAAAAAGTGGCCTCACTCACTGTGTGAGCAGATTATCACAATTATCAATCAAAACACTGCTAAAGTAAGTTTCCTCTCAGTACGTTTGAAGACCTAAAGCGCGCTTACTTTCTTCCCCCCTTTGGCCTGACTGATGATGCCGTTACGCTGAGCTGTCATCTTTCCGCTCCCGTCTCTGACCAGAGTGAGGTAGTAGCCGCTGCCGAAGCATTTCTTCAGGAAGATGGAGGAGCCGCAGCAACGCATCTTGCCGTGGGAGATGATGGCAATGCGATCACCTAAGATGTCTGCCTCGTCCATGTGGTGCGTGGACAGAATGATGGTGCGGCCTGCAGGGGGAACAGAGAGAGGCTGGGACAAGGGGTGGGTTTTAATAATCGATTCATCGATTAAAATCGATTCTGGCTTGGATAACGTGATATCGATTCATTAAAATCTTGAATCGATTTTTTTATATAAATGTATTTTGCCCGAAATTCCAGAATCTCAGGTGAAACGTCACAAAATTTCAACAACCACCAAACATTTAAAACAGTAAATGAGAGCAGCTTCTGCACAAAGACGTAAACACAAAGCGCAGACCCGCGGATCAGAATCGGTGAGATGTCGCCTTTCTCACCCGACGGCACGGACACGGTCGGGGCTGAAAGCCGACAGCTCGCTGATTCTGATGTTTCGGCAGATCCGCGCTTTGTGTTTACGCCCTTTTTGCGCTGATTCTAAAGCTGTTAGTTTTATCTCTCTCCAAACATTATTGACCGAACCAGCAGCAAAAGAAGATCCAAACTTTGCTTCACATAAACATCGTCAAGAATTCACTCTGACTTTTACTGTTTTGCTTCCACCACAATAAAATCACACTTCATGCACAGCTCTCTCTCTCTCAGTGTACTTCAAGAACAGTTTCCTGTCTATCCCCGAAATCTGTTTTCTGCATTATTCACTTGCTTGTTACGCACAAGTCTACCGTTGTTTACAGCGCTGTCGGCCGCTGTTTTTCTTTTCCTTTTACTTACTTCCGAAAAGAAAACCTAATTTCTGCCGTTCAATAGGCTTCTGAACAAATGTAAACTTTTTAAAATGATGCAAAATGCAAAACGCTGTGTCTCTAATAAAACCGCTGTAACTTCAGAGGTAATGTTCATATTTTGATTAATGGTTTTGTTTCGTTTTTGATCTACTGCAGAATATTTTTATAAAATCCAGGCCAGGAAAACCACCTTCATGTTTTTCTGTGTTTTATCTTCAGCTACTGTGACACAAAGGCACCTGCTGTGGTGTGATTACACCTTTGATAAAGTCTTGCGAGTGTCAGCTTCCTTTTTATAGATACAAAAATATGTAAATGTACTGATCTGAATTATAATATTTCTGACTGTCTGAGGCAAAATTTCCCCGATTCAAATTGAATTGAATCGAATCGTGGATCGAATCGATTCAGGACCTCGTGAATCGGAATCAAATCGATTCTAGAAATCAGTGACGATACCCAGCCCTAGCTGGGACGGCGTCGCCTGAATGGGACGAGCAACGTCGTGCACGCTCGTGTGTGAAGATGATGTGCAGAAAACAAGTCAAAGCTTTCTTTTTAATTAAAGAAAAAGCTGTTTGAACCATTTCTTTTCAGTTTGGACCTTGTTTGTTTCAACAACTGTCATCATTAAGCGTAAGCAGCACAAGAAAGGATTCCACGGATCAAAACTGTTCAAATCAAGCCAACATCCCAATCTGCGTGGTAGTCACTTATCTCCGGATTGTTGATCCCACTGTGTTTTTTTCTTCTTCTCTTTTTTTACTCGTGCTTATCCGCATGGCAACAAAGCAAACTCCAGAAGAGTGCGTGGGCGTGAATCTGGGACAAAATTAAAATGATGATAAAGGTCACCCTAAGCCTACTTTCGAGCGTTTCTATGAGACCACATTTTATTCCAGCTCTCCCTTTTGTTCTGCGAGTCCTTTGATTCGAGAGGCGTCAAACTGAGCCCAATTGCACTGACAACTAAAGCATGCATTGCAAGATTATTCACAGGTGTTCTTATCCTTTCATATCATGCTGTATCAGATAACACATATTAATTATCACGTACCCCGGTAATCAGAAGAAAAGGGCTAGATCTATAATGAAGTCACAGCGTGGTCGTGTCTCTGCAGTCTGTATGAAAGCGGTATCACAGGGTAACTTTTGATCCTGCCATGTTTTAAAGCTGAAAAAAAAAACATTTAACCTGACACGTGTAATATTGTTATTAAAGAAACCTGCTTAAAAGTGAGCTGCCAGAGTGGTGTGTCTTAATTTCTTTGAACTGCTGAGGCCAAAAGACTCAATAAATGATACTTAATAACAGATTTGTTCCCACGCTAGTGGAAAAGCGCCGTGGATGGCACCGTATCGACTGGTGGATCAATCAAAATTGTCTATCAGGATCAAATAATGGTATAACCATTGAACCCACTGATGTGACATTCAGTGCTGGAGAACGATTCCTACTGGTTGTTATAATCTCTCAACCTTTCCTGTAGTACTGATGGCTGGTTTACAGTTATCGAATGAATTCTGACAAAGCTTTGTAGGCGTGTAGAGCGGGGTCATGATTTATTGGTCAAAAAGTGCCAAAAAGCCTTATAATTTAGAAACTAAGATTCTTACAAGTGTGCTGTGCATTGTCAACATATATTAAATCTTCATACGATACTTTTTATAAGTCACATTTGACCTCTGACCTCTCCTTCAAGGTCAACAGAACAAATCTGAAGGTCTAAGTGATAATAATGCCATATAAAGATGCTTAAAATGACAAAAGGTTTTCCGAGTTGCAAGAACATGTTGGCACGGCAACCTTTTTGTCTATAGTTGACTAATTGTATAGGGACTTTATTATGACATCACAATAACAGGTTATAACCGTTTACATACATAATAATTTGAATACATCCACTTTGTTCCTAAGTAAATAACTTTTTATTGAAATCTATTATGAAATTAATTTTACTGAACAGTGAAGTGAATGCTACTATATGAGAAGTGCATAATGCATCATGGGATTGCAGCCCTAACTATGAGCTTTAATAAAAGGAACATTTTAAGCCCAATCCCAGAAATGTTAGAGGTGTATCTGCCTGGGAACTCCAGTGAACCTTCACTCTGAGAATGAAGTGCTCTATAAGCGCTCTATGGTACTATGAAGCCATTAAAATACAGTAACACCTGAACATTTAGGTTTTTGTGAGAGTGTTAGATGAGAGAAACAAAGAGAAGCCAGTTTGGAAGAAACATCTAGTACATAGCACGTCACCTCTTTGCTGAATTTCTGAGCGTTTCGTGGAAAAGGTCAGGCGCCTCTGCTGAGCAGGGCTGTTTTTACACTGAGCTTGTTAAATGTGCGCCTGTATCCTGCACAGGTCACACCATCCCAAAAAACAAGGACACATTCAGAGGTCATCTACCGCAGCCCAAGGTGGGCATTTTTGCTTGGCCAACTATTACCCCACCTTTTCATCCTCCACCCCCTCCGCCCACTCTTAGCACTGCCACCAGCTGAGCTGCTAAATCCATCCCTTCTCAGTTAAGTATTGCTGCTTTATCCTATGCCAAGCAAGTCTGGATCTCACTCTATATAAACTCCAGCAAAATGCCCGAGTTGAATCAAAGCCCGCAACCCAGTCAATTTAACATACGCAGGAAGAAAGCTACGCTTATGAAGGGGGAGGGCTGAGGAGATTTGAGGTTTACTTTGACTGCGCCAGCTCATTTTGTTTGGGATGCTCAAACTTTCAGATGATTTTCCTGGGGATTTGTTGTGGTTTATAAGGGGAGAGGGGGAAAAACAAATCAAAAAGCACTGCATCATCTGTGAGTTGGGAGAAAAATAAATGTGTTTGGACTGCAGATGGCCCACATAGGTATTCTGATTTATAGTGTGTTGCGGTGCATTACAGCGCAAAGTGATATATCAAATGGAGTTGGGTGTGCTCAGGTAAATTGCTAGTACTCGCACTGCGCACAGCAAAGTGAGGCTGGAAAATCTGGGTTCTTTTATTTAGCTTCCTTCCCTCTAAATCACGTTGATAGAAATGGATTTCACAGTGGTGGGAAAGGCTGGACAGATATTATGTGCATCGGCAGTAAGATGAATTACTGGACAAAACCGTATTAACGGCTGTTTGTGGCAATCAATTCAGATCAATAAATTTTGAAATTACCTTCACGCCGTTTACAGCCCGTCCGGGGGAGTTAGAATAACCAGATGACGCTATGTTCACTGTAACACGGCTTAAAAGTTACACCAGCTGAAAGACTCACGGTGCAGTGATTGTGAGGAGCTTGAACCTCAAGAACTAGCAAGGCATAAAAACAACCAGTGATATGTTTTTATGCTATATGCACTGCACTACTGCCTTCAACCACGCATTATTGTGTGCTCCTGTCAAAAATGCACTGTATACAGTACTAAAATAAACACCACCGCACTCACAGTCAACAATAAAGGGGGCTGTTGCAAGCATACTTGACATTTGTCAGTAAATACATATGCAATAGAAGAAAATTAGACTGCAGACTGACAGGTAAATTATTTTTACACGCTCCTAATAATTATTCATTATTTATTTTCACTTTAGCGGTGTGCCATTTTTCTCACATGCCTTGTCAAAATCTATACATCAGTCTCTCTCTCGTGTTACAGAAGTGTGAAAATATTCGCTCTCGGTCTTCTGAAACGCTGAATGCACATCGCTTCTCACAGTTCTTGCCGTCAGGGAAGGATTAAAGGTAACACTGTGATGTACTGCTCGTGGCATTTTTGGCATTTCATTCTGATTAAACTCTCATTAATGACTTACTTGTATTGTCCATATTTACTACTTTTGCATTACTGCTCATATCACCTGGTAAAAAAAATATGTAAAAATGTGAAATCCTTGGATATATTAGATACATATTATAAAATATATAGTAGCTGTTATTAGGTACAGCTTCCTAGTACCAGGCTGGAACTCTTTTTTGCCTTCAGACCTGCCTTAATTATTCATGGGGAACATTCAACAAGGTGCTGGAAACATTCCTCAGAGATTTTTGTCACAACACAGTTGCTGGACATCTATGATTCCAGCCCATCCAAAAGGTGCTCTTGGATCGAGATCTGGATATTGCGGAGGTCATTTGAGTAAAGAGAACTCATCATCATGTTCAAGAAACTAGTTTGAGATGATCTGAGCTTTGTGATAAAGGGACGGACTTACTCAATACTCAGGTACTGGCTGTGGTACTGAAACAATGCTATTAGGCACTAAGGGACCCAAAGTGTGCCATAAAACTATCCGGTCTTTAAGTGATGACGTGATGAATCCTGCTTCCGGGCCCAAACTACTCCACGTTTAATAATGCGTTTGTGTTTTTTACATGTTTTAATGCTTTGTATCTTGTTCTATTTAATCTCAACAAGCCCCTAAAAACAGTCAGTGATCACCGTCGGCCTCTCTCGGTTTTTATTACCGCTAATCAATTCAAAGCTCAGATTTTAGAACCTTACCATGTAACTACAGCCCAGCTCATGCAGCAGTATATTATTGACTAACCTTGTACTATGGATGGATTTTCTCAGCTGTTCTTTTGACTGAAGTTTGGTCCGTTTACAGCATCCTGCTATGCGATTGCATTTGTCCAGAACCTTCGGAAACCCTCAAGTTAACTTTTATTGAGTGGAAAAAAGTTAGCGTTCATCCTCCAGCTTCACAGTTTATATTATGCTAACATAGCTGTGTTGCTAGCGATCACGTAGCACATTGTTATATACGAGCTAGCCAAACTTCAGTAACTCAACTAATGTCACTGCTGTTTACCTTCCTGTCTTTATTTATTTCGGCAATGATAGCAGAGCTGTATGTCTTAATTTGTTTCAGAAATATCCCTCAGTCAGAACATGGTATATTATATTTAGATGGAAACTAGCAAGCTAACTCCCTGCTAACGTTAGAATTTCATAAATTCTGTTTTCATGGATGCCTGGATGTTAAACTTAATTGTTACACCTGGTAGAGCAGCAACTCTGATCATTTCATTACAGATGAAAGGATTTAGACAGTTTTTAACTCTCAGTGATGCCACAGTGATCGTGTGACTTAGCGACCTGCAGCGGAGTTTGGGCCCAGGCACGGCTAATGACGTCAGACTTAAAGACCAGATTGATATAAATCAAGATGGATCCATGCTTCCATGTTCTTTACACCAAGTTCCTACCATCTGAATTTTGCAAGAGAATTAGAGAATAATCTAATATAAAAAGTCAAATAGTCTATTGTTGAACCTGTGTAAACTGTAGCCTCAGTTTTGTGCTCTTAGCTGACAGAAGTGGCACCCCGTGTGGTCTTCTGCTGTAATAGCCCATCTGCTTCAAGGTTCAGAGATGCTCTTCTGCTTAGCTTGGCTGTAACAAGTGGTTATCTGTATAACTGTTGCCTTGCCTTCACCTTAAAGCAGTCTGGCCATTCTCCCCTGAACTTTGGCATCAACAAGGCATTTACACCTGGAGAACTTCCACTCGAGCCTATCCCGGCTGTCATGAGGCGAACACAAAATGTATAATATCCATTATATTAATATCATCCTCAAGGCCCATTTTACAGCATAATGACCGGGGTAATTTAATAGTAATCAACTTCCTGTAATGGATAATAATTAAAAATTCATAATTTGCTAATTTTTACTTTAAATCGTCACCTTCTGCAGTAATTTTCAAATGAAATATGACAGAACAGCCATTAAAACCCACCTGAAATGCATAAATCGACCAGCTTGTAATTTTAGCTTTTTGATGAATATCCAGTACTTGACTTAAACATGCACTGAGGGTTTAATTTGAGCTGCAGGAGCACGCACACCACATTCGTGTTCCTCTGCATCTTGACAGGTTTTAACAGTTTTCAGCTGCCACTAACCAAATAAGCCCCGAGTGAATTTAACACACACAAAAAAAACACCCCCTTGGAGCATCGCGGTCAACCTGTCTGTGTGTGTGTGTGTGTGTGTGTGTGAGGGGGGGGGGGGACTGCACACTTAATTAGCTGTAAAGAAGCGCAGCATTAAGTCCAGCATCAGCCTAAAGCTTTTTCACACAAATAGACCGCCTGTAGCCTTTTTTGTTGCTTAATGACAAACCTTAGTAACACTGCGGTGCAAATAAGAGTGGAGAGACACAAAAACATGACTCACTCAACCGGCCCATATGCAGGGGGTTCTCATTATAACGGAGTTATCTCAGGCTCCCAATTGGAGTGAAGACTTGATTAGAGAGAGAGAGAGAAAAGCTAATGGCATAGAGAGGGCAGGATGTCGCTCAATGCACATTAAACATTTAGACATCTGTTGAGAGAATGTGTTACTATAACGTCCATGTCCTGCTTACAGCCACCAGCAACCACAAAGTATATTATGGACACAGAGTGACAAGCTGGCTGGTTTGGCAGACAATTACGGACTCTGTTAAATAGCCATGTCAATTAAAGCTTCTTCTTGGATTTACTTGTCTTCGCTCGCGTTCCAATCTGTTTAAGTACGATTCACAATTTCTCCCCGTCCATGATTGAGTGTCACCCACAGCGAGGCTAAAGAAGAATTACATCGCAGGGAACCGGCCGCTTCATTACCTTAACAGCTCTCGCGCTGGACGTGTTTCAGCCTCGTCAGTTTAAAGTTTACTTTGAGCTGGGCTCAGTTTTGGAAACCTTCTCGGTTTGAGACAAATCAAACATGTGCTTTGCGCATTCTGGTCAATTCTACAAACATAAGGGGGCTTCAAAGCTTTTAGTGGAGCCTCGGTTTTTACCTCTGATCTCATACCTTGTTTGTACTTTAACAGCAGTTCCCAGATACCCCTGCGGGCAAAGGGGTCCACTCCTGCTGTAGGTTCATCTAAGATGATGATTTTCGAGCCACCCACGAACGCGATGGCCACGGACAGCTTTCTCTGCATGCCACCTGTAAGACAGCACAGCTTAAAAACACATCACGGCCTGAAGGAATGCACAAGCTAGTGTAAGAGCCGTTCAGCTTGTAACGCGTTGCAAATCCTGCCCGAACATCTGTCACAATAAGGTTTCACATGCAAAATGGGCACAATATTGAAGAATGATTACGGAATATACCAAAATCTATCTTTCCATCTTTTAAAGTAATGCCATAAAATGATTGATGGCAGAGAAGTAGATACACCGTCCTAGCATTATTGCAGTCTGTACTCGCTTAGCTCTTCAAAATGCATCCACTGTAGTGCTAATGTAGTGGAAATGTCAGGATAGATCAACCTTGAAAGTCATATTTCAGTGATTTTGCTCACAAGCAATCCATGACTGGGGACAATTTATCAAGTAGGACTTGCTCATGACCCCCAGACAATGAATTACAACCTGTGACACACAGGTACAGTGAATGTGTGGTATAGGAGCAATATATCCTGAATAGACAGGATAAGCTACGCGTAATATTCCTTCCCAGGGGAAACTAATGCACGGAGGACACGTCAACGGCTAAATTGACATGTGCGCACAATAGGATACAGCAACATACATTAACATACAGACTCACCCGACAGGTTCTTGGCAAGTTCTTTCCGTTTGTGTGGCAAACCGACGTCCTTAATCATCTGATCCATCTCAGTTTTAACCTCTTGGCGACTGCGTCCTTTGAGCCGGGCGTAGAAGTAAATGTGCTCTTCCACTGTCAGCCTGGAAAGGTGGACATGACATCACAACGCCTGCTAAACTGACGCCTGACGATATGGAATATTAATGTCGAGACATTTTCCTAATTAAACGTCCGTGAACTAAAACAAAGTCTTACGTAATAAAGTCTTACATGCATCAATGTTTCGTGGCTGCTTCACAGGTGAGGCTGTGATAGGTCGTAATGCCTTCCTCCGTGTTTGCATGAATATTTTAACCCTACTTAATATAGATGCTTTCACTCTCTGGAATTAATATTAATGAAAGTAATTTGCAGGTGCTCAGCCATAATTATGATGTAAGGCTTGCGTCTAGTTTCACGTAATCAGTTTGTGGAGTGAGAGAGAAGAAAAGGATGATTCAAAAGTTAAACAGAAAAATAGAATAATGGTCGGGAATGATGTCATTAGGAGACTTCTGGCTGGGCCAAGGAAGGGAAGGTCATTTTAAATTTTAAAAGGAAAAGGAAAGGGAAGTGTTGATGGGGAACATAAGGCAAACTCTTGTTATGTGATCGATCTGCGGTGTAATACATTTTTAATTTTCATACAGTTGAAACACGATTAAACCAACGGCCAGCACAGGACGTGAATGCACAGCTCTCTGCTAAAGTCACTCACTCATTGAATAAGACATTATGCTGCGGACACATTCCCAAGTACGTCCGGATACTGTCCATGTCAGTGCGAATGTCGTAGCCATTGATGAGAGCCGTTCCCGATGTAGGTGGAAACAGTCCAGTCAGAATAGACCTACAGAGAAAAAAGAACAAAAGTGATCCATTTTGGTTGCTGTTAACATTATCTTTGCTTAATAAACAGAGTTATTGAGCTTCCAGTGCACGAAAATTAAAGCTCTCTGCGGGAAACACAGACTAAAGATACGTTTAACTAACATGATGTTGCCCATTGGTCTGTAGCCTCAAAAATACCTAATGCTCGCAAACATGGTGGCCAAGGTGTATCCATAGACTGCCCCATCAAAGTTGAGCACATAATGACTGGAGAGGCTGTCAGTTTGAAGTATTTTACTATAATACTCAAAATATGTCTGTCAGGGGTGTGTCCAGAAGGGGGGCATTGGGTGGCACCAACCCCTATGAAATATGATTGGCCCCCTGGTCTAGAGTTCTGTTAATCTTGAAATCCCCAACGCCCTCTACTGAGAGCTTAGCAGCAATGCAGCTGATTGCATTTACTCAGGCATGTTTAATGAGGTCTCAAGTACTTGTACTTTAAGCTTTTCTATGTTAGGCAGCTTTCTGCTTTTACCCCTCTATATTTTTAATTCAATTATAGAACTTCATACCATTTACTAATTTTTGAAAGCTTTAGTTACTTATTATAATGCAGATTTATTGCATCATTATAGCTGAAGCTACCAAGCAGTAATTATAGAATAAAATCATGAACAGCTGATTTCATTAAAGTGACACACCCATCAATGGATCAATAATTCTGATCCAATAACATCATGTATATGATTCTAAAACGCTTAATTCCACATGATGGGTGCATTTACATTAGTCATTTTAAATATAGTTAGCATATACGCTACATAAGTAGCATTATAACTTTTACTTCAGTAAAAAGTCTAAATACTTTTTGCCACTTTGTAAAACAGTTTTAAAAAATCAGCAATAGGACAGAGGGCTCCACACGAGGATGGAAATTGTGTTTTCTACACAACTTTTCTAATCTAATTTTACTTCTTATGAATCTTCTGAATACCTGTGTTTCATTTTATTAATATGACAATAACATCTAGTATTTATACAGGAAACCTGAATGTTATGAAACATATGATATATTATCATGCCATTGCATTGCCTTGCAACTACCCTATACTGGACAAAAATGCCTTTCATACAGTAGAGCTGCACGTGGGACTCGTAAACTAACATAAACATAAAGGCCTACACACCACAAACATGGTTGAGAGGTCCAGTTTCAGGTGATTTGGATTTGATTAGTTTGGCACCCATTCAGTGTTGAGCATTGGTAATGCTAACTATAAGCAATATAACCATTTAAGCATCTGAGTCACCACTTGTCCAGTTGTCACAAAGTGGAACAAACTACTCTATAAGTCATGCTGTAGACATGTTTACATCTGCTGTAACATTTGGGCCATTTTAACATTTGAGTTACCGGCACATTCCCATGCTACAGAACTGTTTGGTCTGTTCATGGCGTCGCTGGACTGATTTACTTAATCACACTGGGAAAAACCAAAAAAATAAATAACTAAATGATAAATATGAAACTGATTGTGTAAATATATCCCCATGTGTGGGTCTCTGCAGTGCTCACATCCTGCTGTACCACTGTACAGTAAATGCCATTGTAGTCATCTAATTGCAGATATAAATTAGATGTTACTCTCATTAAATAGATTATAAAGCTTTCATGGTGTTATTGGTGGTTCAGTACTAAAAATTGGTCATCTTAGCTCCAGGGTAGACAACATGATGACATTATTTCATTACAATGTAGCTTGCCATCACCAGTGTGTGAATGGGTGGATGACTGGTTGTGTAAAGCGCTTTGGGGTCCTTAGGGACTAGTAAGAGCGCTATACAAATACAGGCCATTTACCATATAGAGGCACATGTGCAAAATTAGGCTGCTCTAGTCCTGATAGGGTAGGAGGAGTTCATGAGCAAACAGACATGTGTTATAAATATATAGCATTCTACTCAATAGGTCCTATTTATTAAGGATGTTCTAATTTTATTTCCCTAAAGTATAATCAAATAAAGTATATCAAAAACTGTTGAAAAAAAATACTGCGTCAGACTATTTAACACTAAGAAAAATGCAGAAATATTAAATTAAAAGTTAAAACTATGAACAGCTTGGAAATGTTTTTGTGTTTTATTAACTGTACTGTAATACTGCATGTCACTGATGGCTACTGTGCTCTGCAAAAGCCTCAGCAAGCTCTTATGTGTGCGACAGAGTCCTTCCACTGTCCTTTCTCTTATTGTGATCTGTTATGTTTCGTTCCAGTCGCTCTGCACGGATGTCTTCCCTCTAGCCCCTTAGTCTTGCATCACTTGCTCTCTCTGTCGCTCATACTTTCTGGCCGAGTGGCTTTCATTTATTTCCTGTCGTCCCAAACCCCTTCCAACCTTTTTTAAACAGCAATTAGATCGCTCCCACTATCAACACAACAGCTGAGTCTCTGTGACAAACGCCCTCACAGAGGAGGCCACTCTTCGAAAGCAGAGACCACTTAAATGATGTGGCTGGAGTACAGTCGGCATTGTGTACACTATAGATCAGCTGAAGCTCGTGAAGTGAAATGAACACTGAGCCAAACAGTGAAACATGTCAGAGTTACATCATTCAGCTCACATTGTGGTTGTTTTTCCAGCTCCATTGTGGCCAAGAAACGATGTGATCTGGTTCTCGTAGAAGTCCACGCTCAGTCCGTCCACGGCGAGCTTCTTTCCAGTCTTGTAGATTTTGACAAGATTCTGGATTGACACGCCTGCTGTCATATTAGGTGGCG
The DNA here is from genome assembly GCF_057382275.1 of Copadichromis virginalis. NCBI lineage: Eukaryota > Metazoa > Chordata > Actinopteri > Cichliformes > Cichlidae > Copadichromis > Copadichromis virginalis. The sequence continues at coordinate 46,385,744 of NC_140620.1, forward strand.
GTTTCTCCATATGCCCTTCAGACAGAAATGCAAACCAGTATAAACACACACACACTTATGAAACACAAAAGCAAAAAAGCAGGCGAAATGAATCTCTAATATTAATAAATGTGTTTAAAAGGCACATTAAATCAGCAGCATTAGCTGATCATAAATGCTGAAATAAAACATTTAACTGATCATTAAGGTGATTTCATTTGCAAACACAAAATATAAACTCAATGTTATGTGTCAAATAAACTTACAATCCATATAGTAAAACAGGAAGATGAAACCACAATGTTCAGAACACAACAACCAAACCAAAGTAGCCTCCATGCTAACTGGAAATTGTGTTTTGTTAGTTTTTTAGCAAATTGCTAACTTAAGACTAACATAGTGAAACTCTGTTGTTGCCGTACATGACAAGTAAGCCACTAATGTTTGAGTCTCTAAACCAACTAACCAGCACATGAACAAACTTGTGAGAATGTCACAAACGCTGCACATAAAAACTTGACATGTCACATACATCACACCGCAAAGGTGAGATATGAAGGTCGGGTTTACCGTTGTGTACGTTGGAGTCTGTCAGCAAACTGGGCTTATCATCAATCACGGGTGCCGTTCCACGCCAATAAGATGCAGTAAAAGGGAAGTACCATGGCTTAGGGATTCCATATTGACCTGGGATCAGTTTCCGAGATCATTATTCACATTTTAATATTGGCCTGGCTTAAGGGAATATGGTACTTTACAATGTAGGTTTCCTCCTGACAGCCTGGCACAAATCCTGAGCTCTTTAAACTACAGTCTCTGAGGAAAGCATAAAGTCTATGCCCCTGGATATTTGAGCGCATCATTGTATTTTTACACAACAACGACAACAACACGAACCAAAAAAATGTTTAAAAAAAAAGCATCAACAAAATCATTCAACAAAGACAAAAATATACCTGGAAAGACATTTTCAATGTACCAAGTGAGCACCCAGTATAAAACAGCATCAATAAGCATCATGATGATAGATGTGATGAAGGTGTAGCGTCCCCCATCTTCTGGACTCTTGGCGATGTTGTGCCACTGAATACCGACGCCTTGCTCCTCAAATTTAGAAAAGTTCTCGCAGCCGTATCCAAATGCCACACATGACAATAAACTCTGGGAATGAAGGATATGCCATTGAAATCATTAATAGTTTGCTTATTTTGTTTTCTCAAGAGATTACAGAAAGTTCAAACTAACTAAAAATAACTAAATGGTGTGTAGAGAAGAGCAAGCTAGCTGCTAGTTATTAGCGTTGTGTAAAGACTTAAACGAGGGCAGCTAGCCTCTCATCGTCTTAACTCTCAGCCCAACACAAATACTGACATTACATACAAAATGCTTAGACACCACACGTTCAGAAAATAGATTTAAAAAAGAGGCAGTGATACATCTTCGGCATGATTCCATGATTTTTAAAGTGTCAGTACTCATTCTTAGGATACAGTATCCTCACAGCACTCGAGCCCTGTCGGGGGGGAAAACCAGAGGAAGGGTTACATGTACAACTTATTAAACTTGAAAAAAAGGGAAAATGCTAATCTTTGTTTGCATATCTCAGGACTAACTTTAGACAGGATGGACACTAAAACGAGTCTGTGACAAACAAAGATATGTTGGATCTTTCCCACAGTAGGAAACTGCAAATGATGCTTTGCCCGGACGACATCATCTGCCATGGCCTCTCACTCTGCATTGCCATGTTGCCTGCCAGCTGTTTGATCACGCCTCATTTGCTCGCAGCATTTATACTCCGGCAGAAGTGTTTGCTGAGGCTTTAGAGGCGAATCATCATGGAGACGATAAACCTGATGTTACACTACCAGGCAGACAATCTGAAAAGCTCTGCGCTGATGCCAAACCGCTAGTCTGGCTGCGACCACTGCTGGGCAACTTTCTGTGATGTCCTCTAGTCACCATCCGCCCATCAGTCAGTAGATGAGCGCTGACAGGAAGGCTAGTCGGCACCTATCCTTGACCTCTCTATGAATGGCTGACGAAATGACAGGAGCCACTCCTTTGGCTTTGGGGAAAGGGCACGAGTTGGGAGGCAGACAAAAGAAGCCTGTTCTATTGAACACGTGTCAAACGGCAGATTCAGCCATCATTCAGTCGGCTGCAGACAAAAAAAACCCACTGTTGCAAGGTCACTCTTTCGAAGTCTTTTCGTAAGCCACCCTCCACAAGTACAGCAGACACAGATGCACTTCCTTTAAAAACTGCACGAGCACAATTCATGAAAATGGCTGCGCACAAAGTTTGTCCACCTGTAAAGTGATGGACAGCGAATGAATTGGAGATCAGCAAGATACTCTGATAGCTGCTTAAGGCGCACAGCACACAGCTGGGTGCTTTTGTTGCGTGGCATTTCTCTTTCCACTCATTCCCCGTCCGCCTCAATGCTGCCGGCTACTTCACAAATGCAAAACTAAGCCTGTGCCCACCTTGACTGATAATAAAAATAACCCTCAGCTGCAGCCCCAGAGGAGGCCCAAAGAATACTTAACAATATGCTGAAAATCTGAAGATTCACCGCACCACTGTAGACCTGGTTGTATAGGTGAATTTACCGATTCATTCCACAGGAAGATTTTCCAGGACAGGATGATTAATTGAAAAGATCTGCAGATTTCCAGAACATGAAAGAACTTGTGGGCCCTCTCTTGTTTCTACCTCTTTAAAAAAAAACGGAGGTAAGAGAGGATACAGCAGACTGCACCCTGTACTATAGTGGCCCTCTTCTTGATACACTGCCTCTGGCTCTCCTTTGCCACACGGCTCCAATCAAAAACTCTTCATATAAATTCAGGTGATCTTTTGAAATTCGATTACGATTAAGGACTTCATTATCAAGGACAACGTGGGGGAGAATTTGCATGCCCTTGCACGAGGTAGTTTCATCCGACCTGGGAGAAAGAGAGAACCTGCACACACACACAATATACACACACATCTCTGATAAAGTGCCGGGATGAACTGGATAGCGGTTTGGTCAGAGGAACATTGCTCATGCTAATTAGAGGGCTAGAGGGCTATCCATCTACTTGGAGCAGGGGAGAAAAATCTCAGCGCCAGGGGAGAACCAAGCAATGGCACTTTGTGTAGAGATTAAATAAGGTTTGCTGTGCTTTATATGTAAAATACCTACCTCGCCTGCATGCATTCTGTGAAAAGAAACTGAAGGAAAAGTTTTCTTTCAAAAAAACCCCCAACAAAATTACTTTGTTTTAAAGGATCTACTCAAAGACAGGCAATTTCGGGTCGACGTGCTGGAACAGCTTGTTTGCGCAAAAACAAGGTGAGCAAACAGTTTCTGAAGATAAAAGCAGGGGTGACTTCTATCAGCTCCCAGCGTAAGATATTATTGATTGCCGCCATGTCAAAAAATTGATAACTACGATACACAAGACCGGCCCACCCACGGCTGGTACCGCATCGCTCGAAGTGACATGAAAGAAAAGGCGGGCCTGATTAAAATTCTGTGAAGACGCACTTGCACACGCTGCAATGAAGATTCAAGATAATGCGTGCCTTTGTCTGCAAAAGACAGCTCGAGGACAAATGATACCAGCGCTACCATAAAGGTCACGCAGAAAGGCTACACTGAAAGTTGAGCAATGGTACACAATTTATCTTTATCCCTCTGAGGATGGGAGAAAAATCAACAACTTCCTCGTCTCTTCTTTCAGGTAAACGTCTCATGTTTCTGTCACTTGAGCATGCCCGTTTTTTTGTTTGTTTTATAAAGAAATCTTTAGTATTGTGCGAAATATGTCAGCCTCAACAAGCAGCAAACAATTCATTGTCACATTATGGACAATAAATACAATTTGTAGTAATTTTAATGTCACTGGACCCTTTAATTCATCTTGAAGGCTCGCACCTTATTATCGGGAGACGAAAAAAGCTTCCTTTCATAACAAGCTGCACCAGTGAAGTCAAAGTTATTTCTTTTTGGATTTAAAAGGCATAAGAACGAGATTTCTTTTAAAAACAAGCAACTCTGACTGACACGGTGTGATTATAGTGGCGAGAAAACACAACCTGGGAATATAACTCAGAGTACAGTCAGCCCTCATGTATAATAACAGCAGGGGGAGATATTAAAAACTGTGTCAGCTAAAGACGGTCTTACCACAGCAACCTTGGCCCCGAAACCCATCACGTCCCTCCAGGCGTAGCAGAGGACGTGCGGCAGGTAGAGGACAAAGTAGATGAGGCCACCGCACGCCGCTGCTAAGTTGGCCTTAGAGAAGAAGACGCTAATGAAGAAGCACTGAGAGATGGTGGCCACGCAGAACACCAGGAAGAAGACAAAGATCACTGAGGGGTCGCTGTATTGGAGGATTTTGCCGTACTGTGTGAAAAGAATTGAGTGGGAGTGGGGGGAAAATAACAGAGGAAAGTAAACATGTAATTTGATATCCAATAACAAACAGGTGGAGAATCCAGGAGGTTATCATTGCAGAATCAAGCAAGCAGGAGGATTCAGAGTGAAAGCTGTTTGACGATCCTCTGGCATATTTTCTCAGCTGACTGTATATTGTATAACATAATCTAAAAAATCCCTAAACATGTCACTCTTTCACTCTGCCACTTTGAAGGAGGACCCTTGTCTAGTTTTAGAGAGCTCCTCGCAAATGAACCAGACTCCCTCAGTGAGCAGTGATGCTGATTTCTTCGTCAAAATTTAATTCAAAGAGCCACTTGAACTCTTGGGATAATGGTGCTATTGTAACGAATGCAATTACGATTCACATCTTTACAGAGGACGCCGTTTGAGGGAGTTGTACGATTGTTCATTGTAGAGCTTCTACATTTAGACGGCCTAAATGAACTTGTGTTAGCATCACAGTAAAATTATCTTCTTTTAGTGCTTAGGTTTCACTCCTGATTAACAATTTATCATGAACCTTCAGGAGTTCTTGATAAGCAAAAAATAAATAAATAAAAACTCTCTAAAAGTAGTTGTGGGTCCTCCTCAGTGAATCATTGTTTAATCATTGTGGAATCACCTTGAGTATAAGGGTAAGGAGGAGAGAGCTGACAGCCAGCAGCAGCACACTGGAAACTGCCCAGCTCAGCCAATAGATGTCGCTTCTCAAGCCCATGATCCTCATTGTCTCCTTAAGCCTGGCTTCTTTCTCTGCAACGATACCCTTAATGATCATGGCGACAGAGTAGATCCAGGCTAAAGTCATGTATAAGGGGAGGGAGCTTCCCAGCGAACGGAGGAACCTGAAAGGTGGAGAGAAGCCAGCCCAGCCCAGATACTTAAATCTGGTGTTAAATCTGCACAGTAACTGGCGATAATATCGCACTTTTTTTCCATTTTCTTAAATCTGCATACTTTGTGACTTCTACGTAATAGCATTAATTCTTTGAATAATCAATTTTCCATTCACATCATACACTATATATACACAAATCAGGCAACTATTTTTATGTTTTGCTCATTGTGTGCAAGAAAAATGTCCTTAAAGTGTAAAAAAAATAATTTCTAAATAAGAAAAAGTCAATCTAGTCACTGCGCAAGTCAAATTCTAAGAAGTGGCTGATATAGAAAGGTCAGCGCTGGAAAGTGATAAGTTGTGAGATGTGTGGAAGGGCGGGGTCACGCGAGGGTCGCTGACAAAAATGTCATGCAGGCGTTCACCCATTTATTCTTTGAAGCTTGGATTGAATGTACTGCTCCTCATACTGCGTGTAATAACGGTCCCTTGAAGATTTCCATTACAAGCTCTTGTCATTTCCCTTTTCCAGTGAAGAGGTCACACGTGGCCTTTTGCCAGACATGACTCAACTAGATGAAGAAGGGAAACTAGATGGCTTTTTTGGCTTGTTGGGTGGATTTTTTTTTCTTTCTGAGTTTAATTAGCATCGCTTATCCAGCTGGGCGGCAGTGGAAACAACGACACTGACAATACTACAAACTGTATGCTACAAATTATCTAGGTCTATGAGAAAATCCTATAGAGCTCATTTATGACCTTACTGAAAACTCTCGATGTTTTTTAAATAAGTTTAAAGTCTTATATATAGTCTTATAAATGATGGTGATATTTAGGGTAAAACAAAGGACAGAGCAGGGTACGCTTTGCGATTGGATGTTTTGGCAACACAGGACTGCTTGCGTGTCAAAAAAAACAAGGTGGTGATGGTCAAAATCTTTAAAAAGAGGCTTCAGAAATACAGTCAATAAACCAGTGGGTGACTGTGCGGCGGCTACGTTCCTTATTATATGCAGTCTGTGGACAATCTCAACTTTTAAGTCTATACATCTAACTTTTTAGTCAACACTGGGTAATTAAAAATTGAACAATGAATGTAAAACCAACATTCAAACACTAAATCGGTGTTGGTGCTAGAATTTAAGAATACAGGGTTTTATTCTTCTTTTTGCTAAATGCAGCTGCTTGCAGTTATAAACGATTGCATGAAGCAAACTGCAGGGGAATAAAACCAAAACAATGACCTGAAAGGGGCTAAAACAACAGCTAAAGGCAGTCCTTTTCACACCAAGTACTTATTTTTGTAGATGAAATACATTTGTTACATTTTTTACTCCAGAAGCTGAAAAAAAACACGTTAAAGTGAAAAATTGAACATTGCGAGATGTAAGTAAAAATGCTGCAATTACAATTTTCATTGAGTATGTAATAAAATCCTAAAATCCTTTTTTGTAGCAGTAATGTATACGTTTGGATGTTTTTCATGTTAATTGCTAGTTTATCATATAAAAGCTCTGTATGTTTTTAACACAGGTTTTGTATTTAGATTGCTAATCAACAAGGGAACTACATAACAGAGAATGAAATAAAAGTACTTTTAAAACATTTAAGAGTCGTGTTTCACCACTCGCACTTTAACAAGTAGTTTTACTTTTTATTTATTTTGTTGTGTGTGCCCGAGTTATTAATCAGATATCAGTGGCCTTTCCGACTGTGAAGGTGGTCTCTGACGTTGTCGTTTGCTCTCTTTTTTTCAGCTCTTCTGCACAACAAATTAATCCGGTTTTAATGACCGAGCGCAAACACATCAAAACATTTTGCAAGGTGATTTCGTGTTATGGGAACAAGAACAATACACTGCTCGGGAGAGTAAATGCGTATTGATTCGCGCTGATCGGTGTTAGTTTTAGTAGCCCAAAATCTCATCAAATAAACAACTTGATTCAGCTGATTTCAGATAAGAACCAAGTGTGTAAATACATCCATCTGGATGCCAAACGGTAAACGCATTACTTCCTCCGTAATGAAAGAGGAAACAAGTGTAAAATGACAGAGGACTCAGGTGCAGATGACAAAACCGGTTGTTGTCACACCTAATCCAGATACAGCCTTATGATAATTACCATTTGATTTGCTATTATTATTAATGTGCTGAAAATGGCTGTGAAATTATCATTTAGAATGGGCCCGTGATCTGAATACACATCCCGCGTGCAGTTGCTCCTCCAAGGCACTCGACTAACTCAATTTATTGTTATTAATGTTTACAAATTGTTGATGGCTTGCAAACACATTAGGCTGATGGGAAATTACATTTCATCCAGCTGTTCAAATATCACTTTTTATTTACCAGCCACATTTTCCAATTAAACTGCAAAAATTGATTAGGCCAATCTTAAATAACCATCCTTTTTTATTTCATTAACTACGCCTACAAAACAAGGGGCTGTTGAAGAACACGCTCTAGCTAAAGGAGACCAACAACGGCGCTGCTGCCATTGTGCGCCATCAAAGGCGTGAACGGCCTCCTTTTTTATGATAACGCTGATTTCTTGTTATTTCTTAATTGATTTTTTCAAGCTGTGGATGGCTCACGCTGATAAGCAACCAGATCAATAGATGTGGAGTCAAACAACTATTTTCATTTCTCATATTTAGATACTTGCTAACAAAGAAAGACATAATCGTGCATGCCTATTGCTTCTTTACCCTCTTTGGGAATAATAGCATCTTCTTTTGTTTATGACGTGATGTTACACCTACCTGATGATTAAACTTACAATTCATTATACACCAGGAGCTCTGCAGTGCAGAGGTGCACTACTCGATTGTACTGTTGTTTTCATTTTATTGACCCAGTGTACATTACAAATGTATTAGATGGCTGGCAGAATATCAGATACAGCAAATGTAAATACTGTTAAATAATTAAACTATATAAAGCGGCGCTATCTCTGCTGTTCTTTCAAATTCTATCTGAGGAATGCAGTTTTGTTTAGGCCAGCTTTTAGTATTACTTGTTCTAATTTGTCTTAGCCGTCCAGATACAGGGCTGCAAAGAATACTGAGGTCCACACTGGTGCATCAAGTATATGTCAGGTACTACCCTCACCCTCCCCTTACAGTTAAAATTAAATGTCATGTAAAATTAGCGTGCAACATCCAAGTGGCAAAAAAAGAGTAAATATCCATTTTCTTGGCTACTGAATGATAAAAATGCACTTCTCAGATTAAAAGCAGGTCGCGATTACATCTTGAATTTTAAATACATCTTGCAGGATTGTGTTGCGTGCTGATTTCATTAGCAGGAGAGGCCTAATCATCCAAGAATCATCCGTCGTGATTTGATTCTGTGCACGGCAATTCATTCTGATTAACAACGGCGGGCTTAGCAAAACACAAAGCATAAACAATGTCGTGACCCGAACAACTTGTGACCAAGGACAGTAAATTTACTGGATGTGTATTTTTTCTTGGTCTGACGTAGCAGCACTGTGAATTTATAGTGTTTTAATGTATCATACATCCTTACATCGTATGCTTTGTGTTTGGCTGCTTTTCACCGAGCGACTCCTTTCTACTGACCTTAACCATGACACTTATGAGCGCACAGGGAACGACTAGCAGAACAATGTTCTCCGTGAGCACTGAAAACCAAAGAGCGCCGTTTTGCACACCAACAGCGCGCAGTACTTCCTTGAGCCGGAGTTCCTTCTCCAGCACCAAACCCTTGATGGTCATGCACACGGTGTACATGAAGGCCAGTATCAGGAACATGGGGAGAATGCTTCCAATACTCCGAATGAAGCTGGGTACAGGAGAGAACGAGCAAAGAACATCAGAACTACTACGCTACAAGAGGACATTCTTCACAATTACTCATTCTCCATGCACGAAATGATGTCCAGATGCTTTTTTACATCATATACATTTTGTTTTATTTATTCTCCACCTACATTTTTTCAAATTTTAACTTCTGTTACAGCCTGGCTCAATACCTTTGAGGTGTTTTCATTTTTACGCCGAGCTAACCTTTTATAAACTTGGTGCATCAGCTCAATTGGGAATTTAGTGCTTCACCTCATGCCAGAGATGATGTATGATTTGATGCTGTTACAACACAATAAGGGGATATTAAACCGGCTCTATAATGCCACCAAAATGCCATGTCAATATCTTCCCCACTGCCAATATAACAAAGTGCTTCCTTTGCTTTATTAGACAGTGAAGGAGAGATATCAAATACATTCTGACAAAGTATAAACTCTACACACCGCTTGTGTTTGCATTCCATAAATATTGAGGGTGTAATGCAAGCAAAGCAGCGCTGAGCACAGATGAACGGATGAAGCACAAAGTGAACGTGCTGTGTTTGAGAGCACGGAGCTGCTTTAGAATAAATATCTCCTGCGAGTCCTGACAAGTTATTTTTAAGACTTGCCAAGTTCGAACACTTACCTCAAACAAGTACTTCACTTAATTGCTAGTTAGCTCTGCATAAGTGCTGTTGTTCAATTTTCAAACAGCTGCTAATTGTTTTCTTAAACCTGTGTTTATTTCCCTTTTTTTTCTATGACGACATTTCACAAACTTGTGTAAAAGTTCTGGACACTTAATAAAAATAAGCGTTTAAACCGTGAAGGAAGCTCTGCTACACGAGAGCCTGAACGACAGAGAGAGAGAGACACGCTTGCTTTTTGTGGATGCTCGCTTGCCCTCGCGGGATGGATCACTTTTCAAACGAGGTCTGGAACGCTGCAGGAAAGGATTGGTTGACACAGAGTTTCAAGAGGCTCAGACACCAGAGCAACTAAATCTAAAATCCTATATAAGATTACATAAATAAAATCTCTTCTTTGAACCCCAAAAATTCCACTTGAGGAGATCACAGAATCAATACACTGAGCAAATTGATACATTAGCACCTTTTCTAGGGAGGTAAGCAGCCTCAAGTAGCGAGTGCTTCAAGGTGAATACTAATTCAGGCATTATCTGCTCCCGATTCTACCCTAACATCTCTGTAACAGCTGACAGTCTGCATGAGTTAACTCCTTCTGTGACTTCTCACACCGGAGGCAGAGAAATCAGTCATGCACACTGTGTCTGACTCTGACAACCTTGCCACCAGATGCTTTTGAATTATACATTTGCGGATCGATCAAACTTGCTTAAGTAATAGAACTCCAGGCAGGTCTGTGTTACGGGGCTCCCATTACATTGGCAGGCTGACCTAAATTTAGGAAAGCTAGAAGACGGATTCCTCAGTAAATCGAGAGATAGCAGAGCACAGCCTCCCGGGAGAATAGAGAACTATAGTAAAAAAAATAAAATAAAAAAATAAAAATAGGTTTTTGTCTCAGTTTCAAAAAAGATATATTGTTAAATTCATTTAACTGAGAAATTCATAGAAGAAAACTGGTTTATATTTATACATATGGATTACTTTTAAGCTACCACAATTTTAAAAAATACCTATCTATGTTCTGACACAAAGAGGATGTAAATGCATGCTGTTTTTCATTTTTAACAGCAAGATCAGACACAGAAAAGCAGAATTGCATTACCAATTTATGTATTAGACTTACAAAACATACAATTTTAAAATCCGTCTTCTTTTAGAGAAAGACTAAAGTATTAAAGATGATAACAACTGATGGTGATGTGCTGGTTTCATAATACTAAATATAAAAGAAAAAAGAAAAGAAGAAACTAAGACTTGTAACAAATAAAAATCAATATATCAAATAAATAAAATTTAAGGTGGATCATGTTCACAGAGTTCAGACTAAGTAAAAATGTATTTCTAAGATCATCATTTATTTAGCATTACTCCTCCTGAGTATGCCATTTAATACTATCCTAATCATAATCAAAGTCATAATAATATAATAATATAATTTTTAAATGGCATACTAAGGAGGCGTAATGCTAAATAAATGATGAATTAAGCACTTCCTAATACCTTAATAATGCTTAATAGTGTGACATTATTTTAAAGTGCTACTGATTCTTTTTTATATTTTACAGTTTTAGATTTGACTTATCCATATTATATTAGTCTGCGGCTTTGCTTCCTTATAACGTGCACTAACTAATGTGTGCTCTGAACCATCGTCCCAGTCTCAGCCTGCATGCCAGAGCAGATGTTCTTTATGTGTCGGTCTGTGTTTAGTTGTAATCACACACGAAACACCAACACAATGGTTCAGTGGAGGGATGGAAGCAGCCAGGTGATGACTTTCCAAGAGGTCAGCACTCATGTAATCTCACCAAAGAATCTTTTTGCTCATGTTCTCAGACAGATTTCACTGTTGGCACACTCAAAGTGGGTCATCGTATGTCCTTGTCTTAAAAGTGCTTTCCAACTAGCTACTACTGCCATAGAGGTCTGATGGAGTGCTGCTGCTGAGATGGTCATAATTCTGGCAGGTCTCCCATCTCTGCAGAGGACTTGTGAAGCACTATTAGAGAGACCACTGGCCTCTTGACCAAGGCCCTTCTTGCTTGCTTACTCACTTTGGCCAAATAGCTAACCCAAGGTGGAGTCTGGATGGTTTCAAACGTCTTTCAGTTCACAATTACTGAAGCCACTGTGCTCCTGGGAACACTACAAGACATAGAAATGGGTTTATATTCTTCCCCTGACCTATCCTTTGCAACAATTTCATCAGACATTTCTACAGAGAGCTCCTGGAAGTTTGTGGCAGTGGGATGATTGAGTGTGAACCACAGGATGTTATATCCAAAGCTGTGTGCCTTTTTAAAAATTTAAAATATACATTTTAGCTTCTGATTTTAATAATTTTGCAAATTTACTAAACACACTGAAGAGGAGTTTGCACACTTTCAAATGCCTGTATATTTGTATATTTGTGGGAATACATGATTTGCAGCATTCCCACTCAGGAATGAAATAAAATGCTTTTGGGGGTGGTTCAAACTAATTGCTTCTTCTACTCCCGGTGATTTTTCTAAAACACTGTCAACAAACGTTTGAAAGCTGCAATTTGATTTCCCTAAGTGCTGATTTGTTTGGATGAATGCTTTTAATACAAGAAAATAAAGAACAGAAAGGAGTGGTGTTTTACACAGTGCATAGAGTAAAAATACGTCTTTTTTTAATTAAAGAGCAGTCTTGAGCTACCCCACGTTTTTTTATATTTTTCTAGGAAAATAGGAATGGGTGCAGGGATTTATTGAAACAAATACAGTATATGAGGCAAAGGAGTTTGTACAATTCTAATAAGCCTAAAAGTCAATATTTGGTGACATGGCCTAAATTCTGTTAGTAGCATCTAATTTCTTTAAGTTCTTTAAGGACATTTAAAACGCTTCTTTAGATCTTGGCTTTGATCCTATTCTGCTTCAATAAAGTTGAGGTCCGGGCTCTGGGGAGGCCAATCCATGACTGATGGTGTCCCACTGTGTTTTCTTTTAGTGTCTGTTGGGAATCATCTGATGCTTTTTAGAATTTATTGGTCACCATACGTCAGACCTTTCCTTCTTTCATAATAACATCAATTTTGACAAGATTTTTAACATGGCTGGTTGGAATGGATCCCCAAGCTGTGGGAGAGCCTCCACCATACGCCCTCACACTCTCACTGTTATTGTACCTCCTCTGTACATACTGATGATAGTTTACACCAAAAATTTCACATTTAGATTCATCCGTCTATAACAGCGCTCCCCAAACATTTTGCGCCACGGACCGATTTATGTCTGACAATATTTTCACGGACCGGCCTTTAATGTGTCGCGGATAAATACAACAAAATAACACCAGTACCTGTATCAAAAAAGAGAAGATTTAGTCATAACACAAGGGAAAAGACCCAGGGAAACGATAAAAACAATAACAAAATAACGACAAAAAACAATAAAAACCCTGAAAACCATAAATTTCACACCCGAGCCTCAACTCTCGCGGCCCAGTACCAATCGACTCACAGACCGGTACCGGTCTGTGGCCCGGTGGGTGGGGGCCGCTGCTCTATAAGACTTGCTGTATAATTTTGGCAGTTTCCATTACTTAAGAATTGCTTTTTCACAGCAATTTTTCCACTCAGACCATTTCTAATGAGGCTTCAGTGAACAGTAGATTGATCAGCTGAAGCAGCATCCTTCTCTGGGCTTGAGTGTGATGCTGGGCCAACCGTATATCTAAACCATTAAGAAAAACTGTCATCTGGAACTGGAGTATAGTTTTAACCAGTATGTCAATTTCTGCACACTGCACAGAGTTTTTGCAACAAAAAATTCCCCAGTATCCTGCTGTCAGATGTATTTTTTTGTATTTTGTATTAGACACCAAATCAATACATGCACCTTCTGTTCCCCATCCCCTGTAAACAGGGAGAAATGATTTTTGGGAAGCTGGAATTACACTATCCAGCATTAAAAGCTTCTTTTCAGCCGCGGTGACAAAAGGCTCTTTCAGTGTACAGGGAGTCATGCTGGGAATATTTTCTGATATCATTAATACAGCTTGTCGCTGCACAGCACAGAAACACTATAAACATGAAACAAAACATCAATTGCAGATTTTTGCTTGTTACAAGCGTCAGATGTTCTAATTATGCTCGGCTTTTTCAGGCCCTCTCAGTAGTAACGGTGCACACGTCGGGTTAATTAGCCACTGAAGATGGACAAAAGCGTATTCCCCAACACATCCTTGCATATTTGGCACGTTCAGTGCCGGCCACTATTATCTAACATCAAACCCATGTGAATGTGAAAGACCTATTGATGGGGAGCACAGCCTTAGGATCCAAACAAGGCATGCCTCTGATTCAAGAGCCTGCAATGGCTCAGAGGCCGCTGATAAAGGGTCTGTTTATGTGCTATCAGAGCCCGCAGGGGTCAGGCTTTATCCTGCACTGTCATTGCAGTCCTGTACACAGTGTGAATATGAAGACAGTGGGAGCTAATGCAGTTTAGTTATCTCAATTTCAAAATGCCAACAGGGTCAGCTGTGGCTGAAGGAGTCCAGATTGCTCGCTGCCAAAAGCTAGGAGGAAATGAGGGACACGAAAAGGAAATTATTTGCGAGGCAGGTCTGATGATGAGGGTTGGGGGTCAGCGCAGATAATACTGGCTTCTTAGCTGAAGTTTATCAGCGGAGTAGAAATATTGTTTACGTGAGATTAAAAGCAGACCTACAAAGATAATAAAAAAATGACGATACGGTCTGACAGAAACTAATGATGTCATTGGCAACGGCTTCCTGGGCTGTTGTCATAACATTTCCTGTTGTATTAATATCATATACTCAAACTAAATCACCACCAATGTGAAGAAAAAAAAAACCTAAATACTAAAACATATTATACTTTAAAACTGTATTTTTTATGCCATGCATTTATACAACACATCATATGCCTTCTAGGTGGAGAGCACTACTTTCTGAACAGGACAAATCAGAAATAAGAACTAATAGCCATCTAAATGCGCAGTGTCCTTTCCTTCTTTCTGCCTGGTAACACACAGTTCACGATGAAAACAATTACCAGCAAAGTTCCTCCCCATCATGCCTCTCCGTGTCTAAGCGCATCTGCCTTTGTGTGATTTCACTCTCTATTATTTATAACAGAAAAAGCAGTTTTCGAGTGTTAATAATTCATAGAAATGCCCAAATGTCTCTGCAGAGGAAAGAGTAAATGGTGGAGTGAATGAGGGGGTACTGCTGTGGTTTACGGCTCCTTTTTATCATCTGTAATTATTAATCCTTTGTTTTTAAGGAAGATGTCCGCTGAAGCAAAGAGGCCAATGTGTACCAATAAGCTGCACCATGACTGTCTAATTTAAGATCACAGCAAAAAGCTGACCAGTGGGAAATTGTGGCTCTGATTTCGTGGATTAACAGCAATCTTAAAAAATAAAATCTGCTAGCTGTTGTTACTATAGTGATAAAAACAAGTAGAGTCATTTTCCATCTGCAGGTTTTGTATTCTTGGTGGTTCTCGGAGTCGTTTTCAGTGAAAAGTCGGGTTCTGTATCATAAAAGAATGCTGTATATCAAAGATGGAAGCCATTAACTGCATCCGAACATGCTCATTGTGTCCTTTAGTCCCACCCACTTTATGTTTGTGCCAATGGGAGCTCTGAAACACATTACACGGCTTGATAATTATAAAGTTTGAACAGCTTTAGGGTATAAGCTGCTCCAAAGGGCAAAAAAGTACTGTTGGAGTCTAAGGGGAGGGGCCAATAGTGCAAGGACTGATTGTAGGTGCTGACGCTAATGTTTTATTTACAGTGTTATAAATTTCTGCAGTTCTGCTGGATCCTCACTGTTATTGTTCATGATGCGAGTTCATGACGTGAAATCCAGTGTGTAGCTTTTCTCTTGTTTGAGGGTGGTGTTGAGCGACTAATCAACAATGGTCACTGCACCGGTTTAGGAGGGTTAGTGCTAACAAAGCTGTATTCTGGGGGTTGAACAGTGTATGGGATGTCTTTTGGTTCCTTCTTTTGCCTGGGCTTGCCATAGTTCCAGTGATAACAAACATACTCTATGCTAATCGTGTTAGGACTGCATGGAGGTCCATGGGAAATTCTGTCCACTGAAAGAAGATTATTTCACAGTATTTTGGATTATTATTACAAAAGCAAACACTTTGTTTAGCAAGATAACCTCATTAAATAATGCTACTTTTAAGATGTTTAAAGTGGAAAAGCAACTGAAGTAAAGTCAGGCTCAAGTTTGGCTATAAATGAAACGCACTGTCATCGTGGGATTTTAACGTACATAAAGTGTAACTAAGCTCCTGTGGCCAAAATGACCCCCTATTAACAAAAGCCTTGTACAGGCACATACTAGTTTTTAAATTCTGCAACATAATGTATTTTTTTCATGCTATGCGTTGCAGAACAATTATGACAACATGTAGAGCTCCAGACAAAGACGCACCATTCCAGGGCTTGGTTTTAGCATGCGGATCTGGCCAGGACCCTTACTGGATACAGGGTGGGAATCGAACTTGTGATTCAAAGGTGTGGAGTCTTACCACTACACTACACAGATGCATTTCTAAAGCTCACGTTAACCATGAACCTTAATGCTTACTAATGTGATGCTTTAGTATGGATAACTTTAAATGACAATACACCTTTTAAATGAACGTTTCCACTGGGTTTAGTAGTTTACACTAAATCACCGATCAGCAAAATGTCTCTGTTTTGTTTTGTTTCTCATTTCTCCGAGACAAATACATCACGCAGGGCAATATTCTTCAAAACTGTTCAACAGCAGGCTTGTAGAGTTTTGCAGCCCACATATGAAGTCATCATTTTCATGTTCCCTGTAACCCCCAGAAGGTTGATTTACTGAAAATCTTGTGCTACCCAAACCACATAATACTTTAAAATTAGATTCCTAATTTCTGGAAATGCATTTGCCCATGGGTCGAGAATAACTTTGCGTGTACTGAAAGTGTGGGTATTGTGTTGTTGGTCTTAAATCTCACTGGTAATTATCTTTTCTCTTGGTGGCATTGCTGGGTTTTTCCTTTATTAATGGGGATTATAATGTTTTGCGAATAGGAGATTTTTTTTTCCTGGACTCGGAGGAAATTATGGGCGTAGAAGATTGAGTGTGATACCACGTCGTTTGTGTCCCCGGGTGGATGATCAAACACGATAGAAGCCAGCGATATCAATAAATACATCAAGAACACAGAGGGAAGGCTGCTATCAATCCTTGCATGCAATGGAGCTGTGTTGCACGTGCGCTGCTCTACGCTCACTTTGTTGAAAAGGAAGTACAAAAAAGGAAGGCATTCAAAGTGGTTGCTTAAATAATTCAGCATCCACCAACTATTCAGGAATTTCCTGTGGTTTGACTAAAATCAATAGTTTGGCCTCTCTCTTTTCCACTCGCTAAGTTTCACTCGTTTCCTCCCTCTTGCAGAAAATCAATTCATGACTACATTTACTCTTAGATTTCAGAGTTTCACTATTTACTTTTAACAATGACACAATTAAGGGTGCTCCCCGTCTTAGAGCCTACGTCTGTGATCTGTGACAGCAGAAGGGAAACACATAAAATAAATAAATGGCAAGTTACACAAATAGAACTAAACAGCTTTCCAAGGGGGAATCTGATAGGTCTAGGCTTAGAGACTGAGGAGAACTGTGTGGTGGCACAGAGTGGAAAGTCATTGTGTTGCTGTATTTCTCTTCCCTCTTCCTCTATTTACAAGGCTGACAGAAAAGAAAGAACAATGCTTTTGTACTCACGCGTCATCCACATAGCAAGGATACGGCATTTGCTGGGCAAAAACTCCCAGTGGTTGGGTTTTTGAGGTGTGCGCCCGTATAATGCCATGGTCAATCATATCCTGCAGGTAGGCGAAGCCTCCCCATATATAGCGCAGGTCGTTATAGGGGTTGTCTCTGGCTCCGGGAGACCATGACCTTATTAAAAGAAGACAGACCATGATGTGTCTTAGCAAAGGGCAAGTAAACTACAACCAGAATGGTCAGAAATACTACCCGAGATTATAAGTTATTTTAGAGGTTATATAGAGCAACAGGAACTTTATTTATAAAGACCTGATTGCTTGACAGGACAAGGATCCACTGTTTTTTATATATCTAGACTTACACCTGACAAATATTTTCAGCTTTCTGCTCATGAGTCTAAGGAGAAGATATACCAGCCACTTTTACATAAGCTTTGTAATTTCAGAGAAAACAAGGTATAATTAATAACACTAATTATGGTCTGGTTCCATTTACATGGTTCGGAGCCCCGGTATTGTGTATGCTCATTGTAATGTACTAAAAAACTAAATAGAACTGGATGATAATTAATTTGGTCATTTACATCTGTGCTACGATGGGTCATAACGTCTGCTGGAGACTGCCTATCACAGCCTTATAGCTTTAAATGAAAGCTTGATTAGCATTCAGATTTGAAATGGGGAGAAAATAAAGGCAGGTTCTTTAAAAGGGATCATTAATGGTGACACTTGGTGAAGCTTAAAGTCAGTTTTCTGTGTCATTAAAAGTGGCTCTTGTTGCACTAAATTACTATGGTAGCCTGTGCTAAACATATAACCTGGGTAGGAGTGAGCAGGTTATGTTCAGAGTTTTGGTTAAAAATCTGTTTCTTCTTTCATTGACAGCTTAGTTTTTGTTTTATATGTGCTAATTCTCAAGCTTTACCTTACATTATAAATGAAACCCAGCTGTGAAGTTACAGCAGTGCAAACTGTGCACTGATGTATAGATGCAGTATGGAGAGTATCAAGCTGCTAAAGATAGTCTGTTTTAATCTACTGGAATTGCAGCTACTAAAGCTCAGAAAACTCACCGAGTAGCAACTCAGGCAATAAAATTTGTTTTTCCTTGATCTGCTGACCAAACTATTTCTATATGTCCTTTATTAGGCTATAGGACAGTAACATCTAATGATTAAATGTATGAAGTTTAAAGTTTCAGAGCTCAACTCTGCAGCCATCGCATTAGAAATAAACAGCAGCAAGAAGAGCAGCACTCAGCATTAACTACAATTAAACTGTTTATTTTATTGCTCTGTGCGCTACATCCTGAGATTAATGACTTTCTGGAGCATTAATATCTCATCTTATTTGCAACAGTGTTGCATTTTACTGTTCCATTTTTCATGTTGTTTATAGATTTTTATCCCCATTTTATCATCATCATCTGATGACGTCTCCGATTGAAGTAGGTGACACTCATAGGGATCATTTTGCACAGAAAAAAAGTTTTACATGTAAAACGCCACTTATTGTGTGAGCTTGGCTTGATAACTGCTCTCATGACAACTGTTATCTCCTACTGGGATTTAAAGTTCTGTTGAGCCAGCCAGTGCAAAGAAAGCCTGGCTTTGTTGAACTTCTGGCTTTATAGCGTAATATTTACCCATATATATATATATACTAGGGGTGCAACGATATTCGTATCGATATTGAACAGTTCGATACAGTGCTTTCGGTTCGGTACGCATATGTATCGAACAATACAACATTTGTAATTTATTTTATCAACTTTCCTTCTGACTATGCTGTCTGTGTTGAGCGCTCAGTGAATCTGGGTTCGACTACTCCGCCTAGGCTGCACTGTCGAGCGCAGATCCACTGAGCGCTCAACACAGACAGCATAGTCAGAAGGAAGAGCGCAGGGCACCTCCCCCACCCTCATTCAGATCTGGCGTTTGGAATTATTTTGGTTTTCATGCATGTGACGTATGACCCTGAAGGTAAGCGAGTCATGGACTAAAGTAAAACAGTATGTTGGATGTGCCATGCAATGCTCAATTACATGGGTGGGAACTAGTGTGTTAGCGCAGTTAGCTCGTTAACGTGTTGGCCGTCTAGCCCCATGCACGGAGCGATCGGCGGTAGCTCGTTAACGGAGATTTGCCGTGTTGTGGCGTTAAGGTCATTTCAACGAGATTAACCTGAAAGCACTAGTGGGAACACAACGAATATGACTGCACATTTACGCCGACATCATCCTAGTGCAAAGACAAAAACAACAAGCATGCTACTAACTTTAGCCGAGTCATTTAGACAGCTGTTAGCACAGGATTCTCCTTATGCTGCTGAGAATATAGCCCAGAAGAAGCGGATAGTATAGCTTTTATTTTGGAAAGAGACATTTCTCTGTAATAAACTCTCTTTTCCAAAGATGAGTGATTCCTCAATCAGATACAGGGCTTGCAATATCGCTAGCCTGACGTCCTGGGGCTAGCGATTTTTTCAGTCGGGCTACCAAAATCTATCTCTTCCCTGCCCGTCGGGCATAAAAATATATGTCAATGCTTTTGCATTCTTTCAGAAATGTAGCTGGGTAATTATGTCATTGGCATCGGTGAGCCACTGTCAATATGTGACATATTGAAGTCGCGTTTGAATTTGCGCTTGTTTTTTTGCTTTCACTTTGCAATCGTGCGACCTGTGTATAGAGAGCGACAGCACTGATCTGTGAGTGATGATAATTTGCGCACCAATTCCTCTGACATCGTCTTATTAATCGTTAGCTTACTATGCAAACATGACAAGTGAAATCTCCCGCAGCTTAAACATGTGAGAGGTTGATCGCGCAGAGAATCGCTGAGCTTATGTGAGTGCGTGTGTAAAAGCAGCAGGATTTATATTTGACTACGATGACCTGGATGATTGAGAACCTTCACAGACAGATATATATTTTAGTTCTGCTGAGCCAAATAAGCCAGGTCAGGGTGAAGAAGTGACAGCCAAAGAAAAGCTTACCACAAAACGGAGAAGTTATGACAAATCAGACTATAAGGCAAAAAGAAAGTGCAGCTTTATGGTTTCATGGACAAAAGAATTTCTGTTGCTGCAATATGACGAGCTAAATAACCAGGGCTGCACATAAGTGGTCCGCAGGTGCGCATTCGCTGTCAAAATAAAAAACACGCACAAGGGTTAGGGTTAAATTTAAAAACTGTATTTTTGAGTTAAAATATATATTTATAATTTAATAAATGACAAATTAAAAAGGCATGAACATTTTTTTTGTATCGAAAAAATATCGAACCGTGACACCAAAGTATCGAACCGAACCGAACCGTGAATTTTGTGTATCGTTGCACCCCTAATATATACATATATATATTAGGGGTGCAACGATACTCGTATCGATATTGAACCGTTCGATACAGTGCTTTCGGTTCGGTACGCATATGTATCGAACAATACAAAAATTTTTATTTATTTTATCAACTTTTCTTCTGACGATGCTGTCTGTGTTGAGCGCTCAGTGAATCTGCGTTCGACTACTCCGCCTAGGCTGCACTGTCGAGCGCAGATCCACTGAGTGCAGCGCAAGCTAGCAAGACAGAAGCTAAGCTTGTTGCAACATGGCTACTGCCTCAACACTAACCGAAACTGAACCTCCCCCACCCTCATTCAGATCTGGCGTTTGGAACTATCTTGGTTTTCATGTGAAGCGTGACCCTGATGGTAAGTGCGTCATGGACAAAAGTAAAAGTGTGTCGGATGTGCCACACAATGCTCAATTGGTGGGAACTAGTGCGTTAGCACAGTTAGCTTGTTAACGCATTGACGCCGTCCAGCCCCACTCACGGGGCGAGCCGTGGTAACTTGTTAACGGAGATTTGCGCGTTATGTCGTTAATGTCATTTTAACGAGATTAACGCTGACAGCACTAGTGGGAACACAACGAATATGACTGCACGTTTACTCCGACATCATCCTAGTGCAAAGACAAGTGGAAGCAGACAAAAACAACAAGCACGCATGCTACAAACTTTACCCGAGTCATTTAGACAGACGTTAGCACACGATTCTCCTTACGGGGACCTGATATGTTTAATATGCTGCTGAGAATATAGCCCAGAAGAAGCGTATAGTACAGCTTTTATTTTGGAAAGAGCCATTTCTCTGTAATAAACTCTCTTTTCCAAAGATGAGTGATTTCTCAATCAGATAGATTTATTTTTTTTATTATTTTGTTGTTTCAGCAACATTAAATTTAAAAACTGTACTTTTGAGTTAAAATATATATTTATAATTTTAATAAATGACAAATTAAAAAAGCATGAACATTTTTTTGTATCGAAATAATATCGAACCGTGACACCAAAGTATCGAACCGAACCATGAATTTTGTGTATCGTTGCACCCCTAATATACATATACACATATGGCATCAAGTTCTTTAGTCTAGTATTGTCAAAGAACCAAACAGAGACATCAATCAAATGTGGGACAGAAGAAATGGCACAAAAAATATAAAATTAGGTTAAAGTCATTTGGTATTCAGCAAAAAGAACGGGTTTTTATAACAGTGTTACATACCTTCTCCTTACTGTCCTGGTACTTTCTACTTCATCAACATCCATGCGGATTTTGTACTTGACATAAGGAGGTGGGAGGCTGGAGTTCAGCTGGAGGTTTTCAAAGACAATCCCGGCCCAGAACGTACCGTTTGTCAAAAGATCCAGCGCTCTATTCACCAGTTGGCCTTCAGTGGAGGCCGCCTCAAACTTGTCCAGATCCAAACACTGTCAGCAAACACAGACCCACACAAATGTCTTACTTTTCTAACATCCTATTATATTTACAGTAAACCATTCTGTTTTTGCAGTCTTTCAGCAGCCACAAAAGGCAGGCAGGAGCTCACTGGGAGAAAGGCAGATGGATATTTAGAAAAGAAAGTATGATTCAGCTAGTGACTAAACAACACAGAGTGCAGTTCCAAATTATCTGGAGATGCCAGGGGGTGGGAAATGTTTTGAGTTTCAGTAGAGACAAGCAAATGAGATCCACCCTTGCTAGTGTTCCCTTGCTCGGTAGCCTTGTCCCCCTGTTTCACGAGACGATAATGAGCTAGCCATCCTGGGAGGCAGTCACACCTGACAGCTGTCCACACATCTCAATGCTGCAATAGTTTTATCATCTCTCCCCTCAGGAATCTGTATTGTATATCCCACTATGGTAGGAAAGAAATATCACAAACAACACCATTTGTTCAGCACATACTGGAGGATATTAGAGCAGTGAAGAGCTCCACGGGCCCAAAGTTTGGACAAGTGCTAAATGAAATATAGGGACAAGCTGTACAAGCTGTAGCTAATCCTAGTAACAGCGGCCTCATGCTACCCAACACATCATTTGAGCAAACAATTTATTTTTTTAACAGCGTCTTTATTCAAACCTATTTGTAGGCACAATGTTTTTCATACAGATGTACTCGGTGAACCTGATTCTTCTGCATTTACAAACGTCCTTTGGAGCCTTTCCAATCTATGTTTAATCAGCTATTTGTGCTGCTACAAATCAACTTTATCTGCCCATGTTAATGAGGCTTCAAAAGTTATAACAGCTCATACAGTCGTGTCATCCTCAAGTGCCCTTAATGTATAAATAAGATTAGTGCGGCACAACATTCCCAGTAAGCACCAGAGGAGTTTCATCTAAAGCCAGCGATTAGGTTCTGTCCCCAGAGTTACGAAGACATGGCAGCGCATTTTCATAATGACCTTTTATGCTATTTATAGGTTTGTTTCTCCCGTCTCAATGTTTTATAAATCTCGGCACTGTTGGATTAAACAGGTTTATGAAAGAAATGACATGCAATTTGAGGCTCTAATTTGCCTCTATTTAAAATAAAATTAAGAAAGATGCAGCCTGAGTCTTTAGTGTTAATGCTGGTGGTGGCAACACAGAGAGAGGAGCCATGCCAATTTGAAAATGAGCACAAATTGTTGGGTTTTAATCTTTAGAAAGTAATTGGCTCACACCAAGAAATCATTTCAAGGATACAAATGACTCATTTGGCGAACACACATTTTTCCTCTAATGTCCTGTGTCTGCACATTGGAAACTTGTTAGCCTCCTCCTGCCCATGTATGCTAAAGCTATCGATTTGCACTAATAAAGGATTGTAGTTGGTTTTGTTGACCAGTGACTGAAAAGTAAGAAAATCAGGTTTAAATAATGTTAGCCATTAGTATTTTCTGTTCAGTTCCCTTGTTGTGTACATAAAGCATCCACCATGTATGGAACTAAATGCACGACTACATTGTCTTAATGACCTTTTAGCGTCTTTGCAATGCCAATCCTAAAAAATATGTCATTTCCCTAAACATGTACGCATCCAGACAAGCGATCGCTGCAGTAAAGGCTGTCTGATAAGTGCTCCTTATCCATTCTGAGCAATGCAATTTCCATTAGGGCAGAAAATAGATTGCATTACAGTGGAATTTTATTGTCCGTGTACGGCAAATCCTGAGGGACCTAAGCTGTCATTTTACCTGTGCTCGGATTGATATTGTGCGTGTGTGTGTATATGGGAGGGCAGGAGTGGGGCGAGGTTGGGCTTTGTGCATATATTTGCTCGTGCAATTTGGAGAAAGAACAACTTTGCTTTGAACTGTGGCACAATCAATATACAGGATGAATGTTAACTCTGGATGGTTCACTAGCCCATAGCAATATTGCTATATGATTACCAGGGAAGGGATGCTGTGGTAGACCTTGCTGTGCATTTGACAGTTCTTTAAGTCAAGGTTCTTCAAGTTTAATGAACACTAGAGGCCTGTTTTCTAATGACTCAAAAGTTGAGTTTGAGAGCAAGATTTGAAGAAAACAAAAAAACTGATGTCTTGATTTTGGCTTGAACAATAGCAGCGCAAGGATACACAAGAAAAGAGCTGTTTTCTTCAACCCCCCCCCCACCCCCACCCACCCAAAAAGAAAGCTCTCACTGATTTTACTAAAAAGCAATTTTGCTTGACTACTTCAAAGGTTATAAAGCAACTCCAGCCAAAGAAATCACACGGGTAATATCAGATAAACAAAAATAACTAAAGGAAAGGCAAAGAAAGAATAGAGGTGGAAGGGCGAGAATTATGTTTAAAAAAACGTAAATGTCAAAGAACAGCCCACTCTTAGAAAATCTTTCACTTCACTGGAGAGGTCGCGAAACCCTGTGGAAGCCGGATTTATGAGGTGTTTTGCATTTACAACAAAGCACAAGCAGATAAATTACATACACGCAAGAAAGTGGAGAGAAGCTTCAGCATTTCCGAGGTGGAGTTGTAGACGTTCCGCCAGTCGCTGGGTGGCATGCCGGGTGGACGATCTTCTGGAGGCCCGTTGTACAGGAAGTTGGCCAGCAGCTCAGGTGTCCACCCTGTGCCATTGAGAGGCGCCTTGAGGGTTCCAGCAAACACAGGATTCACCAGCAGAGCCTGATTTTGAAAGCAAGAAGACGGGTTTATTTATATTCTAGGATTTAGGGTTTCTCATCCGCGTTATTGAGGGAATAACTAACATTTAAATGAGTTGGTTACAATGGCCACCTGTTAGAGGCTTCAAATTAATGTGGTATGAATGCAAATGAATATTTATGAGAATCAAAAGCCTTAAAAAAAAAAGAGAAATAAAGAAAAAAAGAAGGGATGATAAAAAGGATGGGGGAGGGGCAGCTTTACTCTTTGCTGGAGCTGACATTCATTTTTCTGCAGAATTAATTAACAGCATTAAGATAGATGGCAGTGTTGTACTTGCGGCTCTAAGATGCACATCAGCTATTCTCCTCTATGGCCATGAAGCTCATTTACAGCACAGGGTGTGTACGTGCACAAAAAAATGCATTTGCATGGTACAGATGTATTAGGACCCACAGAGAGAACAAATGCAAATCAAATCTCCGTCCTGGAAATGCACAAACAAGGTACGCACCATGAAAGAGATAAAGGCGCAGGTCCTCCCCTTCAATTCCCTTTCACTAACATGGTAAGGAACATGTGTGTGACTTACATTCATCTCGGGTCATAGATCAAGACGCAATTTCCATAATCACGCACCCAATTCATAAAGATAATACGCTGAGAAGCGGAGGAAAACTGAACCTTGCTGCAGCAGTAATGGCCCACTTACATACAGCACGTTACATGAATATGTATTTTGTTTTGTTTAGAGAAATAACCATTTCTAAGCTTCTTATGCAATAACCCTTTGAGAATAAGGCTATTTGACTCCCATCTATTGGTTTACATGTGTTTGCCCTCAAGTTACAGCACCACAGTCATTCCCCTCCCTCTCTCACACAGCGTTCCTTCGCTTTCCAGTTGCTCTGATATTAACACCCAAGTATTAAACTGACACCGTTCCTGTAATGACAGTTTTACATCAAAGTAAAATTAAAACACTGATAAGAAGAACGGGGAAAATTCACTTCAAACCCACAATGAAATCACCCATTTAATATAGCTTTTTTAAAATGTGACCCTCGTGCTGCGGCTAAATGTGGTGACCATTTCAAAGTGGACGATGCGGAGCCTGACTTTTGGTCAGCAAAGGGCGCTGCGCGTCAATTGAACAAAGTGGCCTCTACAGTGTGATATTCAGAGTTAAAGATTCAGATATATTCTGCCCACTGTGCTCAGTGGCATTTCAGTGTCAACACTTTTGATCATATTCTGCTTAACCTAAGGACAAAGTGTCAAATTAAGTAATCTCTGCGCTGCGTGTGACCTTTTAAAATAATCAGTACATCTATCATCGTGGTGGCTACGTTAAGGACACGATCCATCAAAATTGTCTTTTGAGGAAATAAAAAAAATCGGAGCCGTTCTGAAAGTGCAGTAAGAGAGAGTTATGCTGGCAAATTGACCGTAACTTTTTATCCGGTTCAGTAGTTCATCTCTTCATCCGCCTACTGCTGCATGCGCTTAAACGCGTAGTCCGGTGCTTAATGTTCAGTGGCATTTTAAACCACAGAGATGCGCCCTTTAACCTTGTTGGTCATGTGATGAAGTGAAGAATTGAACTGTAAAGATAAGGTGAAATATCGGGTCCATGGAGAGAACTTAATCCAGATTCTGTATGTTTGTTTGTCTGTCTGTTTGTTTGTTAGCAGGCTAGCGTCCACAGTTTTCAATATATCATGTTAAATTTTATTTTATTTTATAACAATTTAACATAAACCGGTGACACACGCCGGGGCCTGATCAACCCTGGCAGGGCCTCCTTGGATGAGGGTGTCTAGTGATAATGGCCGAAACACCCGATGAATCCAAGGTCCACTACTGACGATGTGTCCCAAATTTTAATATGATAATCTAGATCAGAATCCAATTCCCAAACCTAACCAAGGAAAAAAATGGCAGATTAGCTCAAGTAAAAGACTGAAAGTTAAAGCACACAACGATGTGTGCCGCTGGTAAAGTTTCTGGGCTGCCTTTCCTCATAACAGCCATCCCAACAGCCATGGTTAGGTTTTGGGCGACCGTGGTTCAGGGGGGTTGGGAAGTTCATCTTGTAACTGGAAGGTTGCCGTTTCGATCCCCAGCTCTGTCTGTCTTGGTCGTTGTGTCCTTGGGCAAGACAATTCACCTACCACCTACTGGTGTTGGCCAGAGGGGCCGATGGCGCGATATGGCAGCCTCGCTTCTGTCAGTCTGCCCCAGGGCAGCTGTGGCTACAACTGCAGTTTGCCTCCACCAGTGTGTGAATGTGAGAGTGAATGAATAGTGGTATTGCAAAGCGCTTTGAGGGTCTCGAAAAGCGCTACATAAATGCAATCCATTATTATTATCCCTCAAGATTTTCTCCATTTAAAGCAATGCCTTGTCAGGGATTATAACATCTAGTCCTTTTACTGAATATTTTATTGTTTTTTCTTAATTTTTGCTGCTCTCAACTTTGCACTGTCCACTTTCTGCCGTGACCAAGAAAATTTCCCACCTGTGGGACTAATAAAGGTTTATCTTATCTTATCTTATCTTACATGAGTACCCAGGTTAGCTAAGACCTTCATCTGAAGGTCAAAGTTGCCCTTTGTGGCCGTTGTGTTCTCTGCATGCTCTTGTAATACATTTGTAAGCAGATAATTGAGTACGGGAAGAGTAACATCCATAATGTGACAGTAAGTGGCCCTCGCTCAGAGGAATGGGCTTTAAGATTTTCTGTTGTGCCTCTGTTAAAGGGGCTGATGTTTACATGCACTATCAAACAGCACTTATTCAACCAGTACCTACAGGTGTCACTGAAGCAACCAGAACTGTAATCCTGCAGATTATAACTATGTAAAGGCAAAAAGTATTCCCAAATACTCTTATGTCTAAGCTGTCTTGTGCTCGGTATTTCCTTTTATTCATCTTAACACCCTAAATCACCCAACTCAGATGTAGTTGTGGTGGCGACGGCAATTGGTCCATCAAACGAAAGCTTGTCCGTGACCTTGAATGACCTCTGAAGATGACAAACCTCGGAAGCCACCGGCTTCGGAACGAGAGGTGGACAGAGGGAGAGAAAGGGAGAGGGCTGGGTGGGGAGAAAATGAAGACAAAGGAGGATTGCTGGTCCATTTGTGTAAAGGTTAGGGCTAGGGTAATGAATACCCTAGCTATATGGAGCTCCCAATGTCTGCTTCCCTCCAGCTGCCTATAAGCTCATTTGGAGTGACACTGGAGTAATGTCAGTGTCAAGGAAATACGGCGAGAGGCAAAATAGAGGGAGGAGAGGAGAGGGTGGAAGAGAGAGAAGTCCGTGTCCTTTACTTCTATAGATAATCCTTTCTGCTAGGATGAAAATGATCCTGCACTTATCCATAATTACTTTCCTCTCTCACTCTCCACATTTAACAGAAGGTGTGAATAAATGATGTACACAGCATGTACATTCTCACCTGCAGCAGATGTAAGGCTCATCGTTCAAAGAGAAAAAAACACACCGCAGTAATTATAAAAGACACTAATGTATGTTTACTGTTTTCTTCATTTAGCTCTACTGCAAAAAGAAAGTGAAGGAGGTCGTTTTGCATTTTTTTGTATTTTTCAGAATTTTTTATTTTCAGTAAATCTCATCACCAAGTTTGCTGGTGACTTTTTATGTGGAGCTATGTTGGGGAGATGATCCACTCCACTTAAGATCAAAGTAGGCTGTATTAAGCAGTTTCTTGTGCGACAGCAATTTGAAACAGTAATCCATGCCTTTGTAACCCTTCGGCTGGATTACTGTAATTCTCTTTATTTGGGGTGAGTCGATCTTCTGTTTTTCCACTGCAGTCTTTTAACCGGCACTCGTAGATGCGAGCATATCGCCCCATTTTTATATGCACTTCATTGGCTGCCCGTGCGTTTTAGGATCCATTTTAAGCTGCTTTTATTTGTTTTTAAATGTTTGTCCAATGCTGCCCCTCTGTACCTCTCTGAGCTTCTTCATCCATACATACCTTCCCGGTCCCTCAGGTCGGCAGACCAGCTCCTCCTGAGCGTGCCCAGGACAAATCGTGAGCTCAGAGGGGATCGGGCGTTTGCTGCGGCAGCACCAAGATTGTGGAATGAGTTGCTTTCACATGTTAGACAGGCACCTTCCTTATCTGTTTTTAAATCACGTCTTAAAACACATTTATTTACCTTGGCTTTCAGAACAGCAGGACTTGTTGATGTCTCTTAATTAGTTTCTTATTAATTATATTATTTTGAATTTTAAGATATTCTATATGTAATTTGAACTGTTTTCTCTTTGCTTTATATTTGTAGCACTTTGGCCAACATTGTTGGATGTAAAGTGCGTTATAAATAAAGATGCTATGCTATGCGTCCCACAGTGTACATGAGTGAGACATCCCTGCTCTATGATGTCACAAATCCAAGAGTAGTAAAAAACAAAAAAGCCAGCAATGTAAAGTTCAGAAACTTTGACCATGTTTAACATACTGTACAAACCAACCATGGTAATGTGTGCAATATTACATAAAATAAACAACCATCGAGAGTCTTACCCGTATTGTATTGACTTGTGAGCTATTTTGCAGAAAATCCCAAACACGCGGTCCGAGTTCATCCCAAGAGTCAGCCAGCTCCCTTAACATAGCCAAGGCGTTAAAGGTCCTATTTGCCTGAAACACAGAAAACAATAATCTATAATTTTACACATTTGTCTCACCTTCTCACCGAAAACATACTCGCTGCGCCAATACAAACATGAAAGCACTCCACAACTGCACTTTCAGCTAATCTCCCTGGGAACTCATCACACTGTAACACTGCCATCCCCCCCGCGGTGTTGAATGTAAATGGGGTTATTTACCACTGAACATTCACTTGTAAACACCCCGACTATGTCTGGAGTGAAGAGGGCCTCCTGCGCCAACACCGGGCCGCTCGCTGTGAAGTCGGCAGGTTTTCCTCATGCTCGTTATGTATTTTCAATGCAAAATTCTCACAGCATGTCTGTTGTTTGTTTTGGTTACGCAGCTATCAAAACGATGCAAATCTCATGCACAAATGTCATGTCTTTGAAAACAATATATATTTATTGCATTGCATGAACAAGCCCTCTGATTAAATGTTTTATTTTCCAGCTCTGCACTAATGCGTGACATCCTCCTTTTTTGTTTTCATAGACAGATTGCAGGCACCTTCTACCAGTAATTAGTCTGGTCCTATGTATGCAAGATTTACATATATTTGCATGCTAACTCTTAATTTAGAAAAGAATATATAAATATAGATATAGTGGCTTGAACCTTTCATTGCAAACTTAAACTGACCAGAGCAATATATTCTTTTCAAGTTCACAAAAAGTCAGCATACATATAGAAACCTTTCTTTTTCCCTCTAGACCTACTTCTTTCACCAGGAGACGAGCAGCAGGTGTATCAGGTGTGTAGAGGACTTTCCCCTGCAATAATGGCTTGAAGGTGCTCCAAATGTAGCGCAGACCAGGTGTGCTCTCCAGGGTGTCGACAAGAGTCTGACAAAAAGCATCTACGGTACAGAGGAGGTGAGGGGAGAAGACAGGGAAAGTCATGGCAAGACTACGAAAACAACTCTAAATCTCAAACTCCTCTGTGCATACTGGATTCATGCTCTTTCATGGGACTGGGGGAAAGAGGAGAGACAAGTTATTTGATCTGTGCAAAAATCACAGAATTGAAGCGCCCGAGAAGCAAACATGATAAATATTGTACACGAGGTTAAAATTCAAACGTGGCTACGAAAACAGACCTCTCGGTACTTGTTCTCAGCAGAGTTTGAACAAATATGAACATGAGAGGTTTCAGAAAATCTTCCTGGTCTTTTCAGCTGTTGTATTCATTAATACTTATAGTACTAATAACAGTTTGATTACACATTTATGTAGTTTAAAAAGTTCACTGCTGTTAAAAAGGAGAAGAAAAGTTTTGAAGGTGGATATAATGATTTTCACTGATGCAACAAGAGCAGACTGATTTATATTGATACTGTAAAACACGGTAAAGAATGTGAACAACTGTACATTACTGTATTCAGTGTGCCAAATGATCGCATCTGCACCATATAGGCAGTATTGATGCAATCACTGCCTTTCAGAACAGAACTGATACTAATGATTCCTTAATGTAGTCTTGATTAAAAATGAGCTAGGTAACATGTGTTTAATTCCTTTGAACAAAAAACTTTTCTGCTCCCTTCCCACTTCCAGGACTGGAAAACCTAGCCCCTGCTTTGGCCAGTTATGCATTTTTGCCACTTCCAACCAGATCAAAAGTGTAATGTACAGTATAGGAAACAACAAACAACACAGAGCATACACTGCACAACCAAAAGTACTGTTTGCATGTACAAGAGCTGCTCAGCCACTGAGTCTAATTCAATTAAATTGTATTGACGCTCCCAGCACACAACTTTTGTGCTGATGTTAATGCCAGATGAGGTTTGGATGCCTGCAGTTACTGAGGTACTAACCCTGCTCTGTAACTTTATCTGGTCTGACATTACATTGCTGGATGAGTTGCTGTGGTTCCTAAATGCTTCCACTCTCCAATAATACCCGTCACATTTGATTGCGGAATATCTAGTCGGAAGATATTTTATGACCAGTCAGTGAGTGGCATCCCATTACAGTATTATACTTCAATCCAGTGAGCTAGCTAGCTTAATTTTATATGCCTGTAGCAATGGGACTGAAAATACTTGAATTTAAAGATTAAGAGGTGTGGTCTATGCTCGTCTGATTGGCCAGTACTTAAAACAGAGAGTGGACAGCGATATCGCTCATTGCTTACTGTAGACACTGCAAAACCTCCCACTGTGTCACGGCTGCGCAGCCAGTATGTTTGCGGAGCTGATCCAACAGACACGGGAGAGTAAACTCAGTATAACCAAAGGCGAGCCATTTATTTGGCTAAAGATACATGAACATAAAATAAAACTAAAAGCTAAACTGGGAACAAACTAAGATTAACTATGAAAACTGTGACAAGAAAGAATGACCATGAAGATGAATCTAAAAGGTGGAAGTGGAACTATGGCGTGTGAAAAAAAAAACCACATGACAAACAACCTGAAACCTGGAGAGACGTGATGCAAGACAAACAGATGACCCGACCCTGAACAGACGAAGACAGAGGACTTAAATACACAGAAGGGTAATGAGGGGAAAAGAAACATCTGGGAAACACAGCTGACACAGCTGAACCTGACACCACAGGGGAAGCAAAACTAAACACACTGAACATGGGAACACAAAACTTTCAAAATAAAACATGAAACATGGACAGATGTAAACATGACAACACAAGCTTGACAACATGAAATACGCAGACAATAACTACACAGAACACAGGGACATAACTAAACGTTAAACAATGAGGACACGGCAGGCTAACACAGAAGACAGGAAAAGACACAAACACGGAGACATAAGTGAAACATAACCTAGACTAAAACTCAACTAAACCCTAACTAAATAATATTACAAGAACTTAACATTATCTAACCTAAGAAAATCAAAAATAAACACTGAATATTTTGGTATTTTGAAAGTGGACATGACGAATGTGAGTCTGAGAAACAGAGGGACGCTACATGCTAATAATGGTAGCAACCAGAGTTGTCGCCTCCTGCTGGCCGTTACAAAGAATGCTTCAGATTTAATATCCAGTCTTTAGGTTTGACAGTGAGATGTCTGTTAAAACGTTATATTCCAGCCTGCTGCACATTTAAGGATTCATGTTTGACCGTTCCACTGACTCACTCAAGAGGTTAAAGTGAGTCTTAAATCTGTTTCCTGGCCTTATTTCACAGAATTTTTTACAAGAACGTTGACCCTACAGATCTCACTGTAGTTTGCACAATATAAAAGCAATATTTCAGCACACTGTTGGGAGAGGCTCGTAAATGCCAGTTTTATAAGGGTCATGCGCACCGACAGAGTTCGAATGATGAGTTCGTCGTTTGCTTTTTTCTACTCCTTTCTGTAACATGAGTCACAAGAAAGCTCCAGCGATGGCTTATTATTGTTTTATCTTACTTTACATCTACATAAAGCCATCTCAGCGGCGTAATCTATCAATATTTAACCAAAGAGCTGAACTGTAAAGGAATAACACACAACGTGAGCAGTTATTGCAATGATTGTGAAACGATGGTTGTTTGCTTTCTAATCTACGAGATGTTAGCGAGAATATTTCCTGGAAATGCCCTGCGCTGTCCTATCAAAGGAAAACCTTTAAGTAATTGATATTGATTTAGTCACGGCAAAGTATTTATGAGGAGAAAAGCATCAATTATTACTTAAAATCACAAAGAGGGAGAAAAAAAACACGCAGACCTGAGGACATAAGAAAAAGCTTCTAGAGGAAAAAAAGTCAATATGCTCAGCAGCGGTAGGATCATTACTTATTTAACATATCTGCCAACATGAATATTGCCAGGTTGGTAGAGTCTTGAATAAGTTACATGAGGACCTGCGCTGCAAGCAAGAGAATCTGCAGGGGTTAGACAGCTTGTTTTTAGGCTGTGTCGGGATTGTTCTGACTGAAAACGTGTTATTCCCGGAGTTTGGCACTCCATCAAACGGCTGATCACTTTAGTGTGTCATCTGCCAGTCAATATAGCTCTCTGCCTCTATTGCTAACTGTGCCTTTTGTCCTGACACCTGTCATTACATCAGTGCTTTTTCCAGTCCTCTCTCATTTTTCCCTTGTCAAGACTGCAACACACCCCCTTTTCTCCTCTCATCTCACCGGGGCAACTATTTCCCCCACCGGGGACATTTTAGCATTTTCAGTGCAATTAAACGTTAGCCTTTCTGCCTGCTGGCCGTCTCTTCCAGGTGCTCCTGTGAGGTCAGTGCGCTGAGAGCTAATGGCCACCCCTTAGTCTGGGTCTGACCAGCTGTTCCTGCCACACAGTGCACACGCAGATGCCACCTCCTGCAATCGCAACGCTTGAAAGACAGGGCATATGTGTGGCGCATAGCTCGGTAGCTCTGTTCAATAGGCTGTTAGATGTCTCCGGGGGGGAAAAAAGTGACTACAAATTGGAAGATTTTTCTGCATTTAAGAAAAATATGAAGTTCGTGCTTGTAAGATGAAAGGGCTTGCAGTAGATTTTCCGTAGAAGGAGACACCACTGTCATCTGCAGATAACAGCCGAACAGACTGATACAGCAACTCACGGGGATTGAAATAGAGGACAGAGAAGCCTGATCGTCTCCCAGCCCAAATAAAATCATATGAAGCATTCCTATCCAGTACGGAATAACCTAAATGTGCTTTGGATGTATTGTTAATAGTTTTAATCATTTATAAATACCAAAAATGTAGCTATGTTTCTAGATAATAATCCATAGTTTATAGGATAAGAGACTATACAAATATGTGCAGGAAGTAGATGAGTGTCATGCTATGTGTTGCCATATTGGCATTTGTAGGTTTATATATGTGGTTTGTAATAAAGTAGAGCTGCTATGAGTGAATCATTGACAACAGTAGCGTCTTTCTCCTGGTGACTGTTTCACCTTCTTGTGTTCATGACGGTGCCGGCTGGATTTAACAGGTGAGAGCTTTTCTACTCTAACTAAGCACTCAACACATTTTAACTGGAAAGTCTCAATCACCTACACATATACAGTGCTTTTTACTTTTAAGGGAACAGTATTGTGTTTTGTATATATTCATTTTGTTTTCTTTGTTCTTTTTAAACGTACTTTACTAAGTTTATAGTGCAGTAAAAATCAATGTAGCATGACCGATGTGTACTTTGATTACACAGACATTATCTGAGAGTAGGTAATGGATAATAGGCATTGATTTGTAAGTAACGGCACATGAATAATTGAAGCTTATTATATAATATTATACTCCAATATAGTTGTAACTAACTAAGCAGCTCATTCTCTTTCTCTTTCTTTAAAGACATAAACACATTTTGGGGTCAACTTGAATATAAAAAGGAAGATGTAAAATGTAAAACTAAGGTCAGAGGTCAAATGTTACGTGATGTATGGATGCAAACTGTAAAGTGATATTTAGAATCCCCATATATCATCCCCTATATGTCTACTTGTTGTCAATACAGAGAATAAGAGATGTGGTTTAAAAGATCTCTATATAGCATTATTATCACTGATCTGTGACCTTCAGCTCAATCTATTGATCTTAAAGGAGAGGTCAGAGGTCATATGTGATATGATATCTTACATTTTTATACACTTTCTATATCTATCTATCTATCTATCTATCTATCTATCTCTATAGCTATATCTATATCTCTATATCTATCTATATCTATCAATATATATCTATCAATATATATATAATATACTTTCTATATTTTGACAATGCACAGCACACTATAAAGAACATAGTTGCTCAGTTATATATGGATTTTGTCAGTTTTCAACCAATAAATCATTAGGTTGACCTTGGAGACTTTGGTGGATATAAGCCAAATTTTAATGGATTATTAACATGACCCCACCACTACAATTCACCACATCAGAATTAACTTAAAACCTTTCCAGATGCCATGTTTTTAGGCAGACTGCAGTGTTATCCTGCAGGTGTAACTTGGCACTAATGGTTCCAAGCATATACAGTACATGTGGTGTCTAATACTGACCATGATTACTATTATAATAACACATAATGAGCAGGAGTTCTGCTTCACAATGATAGGAAGAGCCAACATTAAAGGGGCAAAACTCGATGCCACTATTTTGACTTTCCTGACACCACCTGCTTAAACCCCAAAAGTCAGAAGGATTGAGAGGCCTCTCTTTCACAGCCAGTATTTATGCTGAAAATCAAGATCAAACAAGCTTTTGCCCTTCAGGCTTCTGTCCTCCCTGAGCACGCCTTAGGACACTTGCAGGCGCATTTAGACGACAAGACAAAATATCTTAATTCCATGCTATGATTTTAAAAGCTATGTTTCCTGATGGCGAACAGGGTTTTCCTGCAGAGAAAAAAATGATACCCACCAAAAAGGTTCTGAAGTCCATAACTAGGACTGTCATTTTATTTTAGGTTGCTTTAAAATTCTCTTGCAAGCTGGAAATACACTTTTAAGTACCGTATTTTCCGCACTATAAGGCACACTTAAAATCCTTTCATTTCATTTTCTCAAAAATCGGCAGTGCGCCTTATAATCTGGTGAGCCTTATCTATGAATTCTGGCTGTGTTTACTGACCTTGAACCAATTTTATGCGGTACACGGCGCTCAAAAATCTGTCAAAAAATGTTTTAGTGGGACTTTGCTAAGCTACAAAGCCGCACCGCTTGATGGATTGTCTGAGTGTTATGGCCTCCCGGCTCATAGTAATCTGGGTCCAAAACTCCGTCCGCGTCAGGTCCCAAACGAACACTGTAACTTCTTTCATCTTTAATAAAATGATCAGTGTTGCTGCTTTACCAGGTGTAACAATTAAATTTAACATCCAGGCATCCATGAAAACAGAATTTATTCAATTTAACGGAGTTAGAAGTTAGCAGGAAGTTAGCTCGCTGGTTTCGCTAGTTACCTAAACATAATATAGCATGTTCTGACCAAGAGATTTCTGGAAAAAAATAAAACGTGCAGCTCTGCTATCACTTCCAACATGAATGAAGACAGAAAACTACACAATAGTGACGTTTGTAGGGTTACTGAAGTTGGGCTAGATGGTATATAATGCTGTGCTAGTGATCGCTAGCGACACAGTTATGTTAGCATACCAAAGCATAACACAGTGAACCTGGAGAATGAACGCTAACTTTTTTCCACTTGATTAAAGTTCCTGATGTTTTTTTGACAAATGCAATCGCATGGAAAATTGCTGTAAA
This sequence comes from Copadichromis virginalis, assembly GCF_057382275.1. Classification (NCBI taxonomy): domain Eukaryota; kingdom Metazoa; phylum Chordata; class Actinopteri; order Cichliformes; family Cichlidae; genus Copadichromis; species Copadichromis virginalis. The sequence continues at coordinate 46,422,563 of NC_140620.1, forward strand.
GGGACCAAACTTCAGTAGCGGAGAACAACTGAGATAATCCAGCCACAATATGAGGTTAGTCATTCATGTAAGATACCTTTATTAATCCCACACGTGGGAAATTTGTTTTGTTACAGCAGAAAGTGGACAGTGCAAAGTTACATACTAAAAATTAGAACATATACTGTTGTTCCAGTGTTTATAGAGCAGCTACCAGAGAATTCAACATTAATGAATGAATGGTACAGAAGTGGAGGAAGCAAGAGGAATGAGCTGAGTAAAGTTTGACTTATCTGACTGTTTTGTTTCATGTAATGCACTTTATAATCCGGTGCGCCTTATGTATGAAAACAGACTTGTTTGTCGACAGTGCGCCTTATAATCCCACGCGCCTCATGGTCCGAAAAATACGGTAGTGTACCTATAAATGACCAACAATAATGCAGAGGTTTCCGTTAAATTATATCCCCCAAAAAAGCCAAAGAGTCGGGACTATTTCCACCTGTCTTTGTATTCATATTCTATGATGTGATGTTTTTTTTTTCCTCTTCAAACTCAGTGGTTCTCATTCTGAGTCGTAACCACCTGCTCCGGCTGTGACACAGCTGCTGTAACAACCTGAAAAGGAAAAATTATTTCTGTCACAAGTAACAAATGTGTCATTTTAAAAGGGCCAAAGGCCAATAATGTTAGGAAACTACCTTTAAGAGGCAGCGGCCTTTCACCGGATGGGATGCGGTGAAGTCATGCAGCTGTGAGTAAATCCAACCCGCTTCATCGCTCAGTCATGCAGACTTTCCACTGGTGCTCTGAGAATATCCTCCACTAACAGCAATATATGCATCCCTATACCCAGCACTAATATTCACAGAGTGTCTCTAACATGTAGATTTTATTTAAATCTCTGGAAACCTTATTTCATAAATACAGACATAAATACATCTGATAATGAAAGGGGTTATAACATGATATGAGCAGACAGCTTCACTCAGCAATATAACGTGATTAGAGATGGCAGTGACAAATGCATATAGCTCTTTGTCTAATGCGATATATCAGGTTAAGATATATCAGTTGAATATTCTGTGGGCTACAGGGAGCATCGGATTACATAGGTTAGGTATTCTCCAGGGCTGTGTACTCCTTTTTTCTTTCTCTTTTTTGATAACAGAACTTTGCTTTATTACAAAACAGCAGCCTGAAAGAACAAGAAAATCTGTTCTTTACACCAGGTTTAGCCACAGTCAAATAATTGCTTGGAGCCTCAAGTCAACCCCTCAACTTACCTGGCAAATTTAATCAATTTGAGTTGCACCCTGGAGATGGGCTCAATTCTGCACAACAGTGAGACAGCGCTGTCGAAGCACCACGAATGCCCGTGATACACACACGCGTGCGCGCACACAAACACAGTCTTGCACATGCTGTTGTATGCATTACTCATATTTTATGCATTTCATGAAAGGAAGAACCTGAAGCAGACACACACACTGGGTGCACAGATCCATACAGGTACAGCACACACATACACCAAATATGTCAGTCATAAGTGAACTACCCCCCTGCATCAATAAAACAGCACTTATTTCTTACAAGCAGTACAAATAGTGCTGTGTTGCTGCATTTCAGCAGAGACTCAAATAAGCTTGAATAAATCTTATTGATGCGCGCTCTCATATCAGACACAGAGAGGCCTCTTTTGACTTTCAGCAGCACAACGAGAGCCACTCTCACTCTGTCACCATGGATCTGGATTTTCTCTTCGCCGGCTACAGCAAAATAGATGTGGTTAAACTAGAACTAAAGGCTGCCAATTATTCAAAGAGATATATCGATGGGAAAATACTCAGAGGACTGTAAGTGCAAGTCTCAAGACAATCAGTAAATGTCAAATCGCCACAGCAAAATCAGGACCGTGACAATGACGGGGTTATTTTGATAAATCAAGAGAAGATTGTTTGTGCATCACAGATTGTTCACTATTGCGTAAAGAGGCCGATCAGCTTCTGTTTGCAGAGAAGAGGGATTACCTGAGATAACATCCACTTTAATAATTAAAAAACTTGAACATGAGCATGAAAAAAACCCCAACATCTGACAAATCTCCCTACATAATGCATAACGTCAGTACATGATTTGCAGAGACACCTTTTTACTTCACAAACTGAAACAACCTTCAATTCCCTTTCGCTGTTACGTAAGAACAGCTACCGCACCAACTCTTCCTCATATCGCCGCAGAAGTCACCATCAACAATTAATTGAGAAGGGGACATTACAGAGCTGTTAACAAAACCTCAGCGCTGGCCTTTATTGTTGCTATTTCACTGTTCCTTTGAGTGTACTTTTACACTTACAAAGGAGTTGTAATTGGCCATTACGCAGACACACTGCATATTCCAGATCCATTTAGCTGTACATACCCAACACAAAGAAATAGCACAGCAAATGCAAAACAGCCATTAGCATGCTAACAGAGATGTTACTGCCTACCACGTAAGGAAGAGGCGATGTTTCTGCTAATTTGCACCGACACTAGCATGCAATCCCACTTAACGGTGTAACTTTTTTCCCAGGGAATAGAGGCTTCTTATTAAAATCTCATTTTGTGCAGTTTTCTCCAAAGAAAAGACATTTAATGAAACAGCGCTGCACGGTCTCTAATGAGCGTGCGGCTGTAGGAAGTTACACTAAAGCTCTCGTTCTCGAGGATTTTATGGAAGAAACATGTTTGGAGTTTTATTAAAGATAGCATCACCTAGTAGTGATTTTCTCTGAGCTGTCATTTGTGCTGGGGGCTGTGTTACATTAAAAAATAACAAGTAACGTAATCTAGAACCATCCAACTGAATTAAATGCATTAAAACAGAATAACGCACTGCAGCTTTATAAATTATACATTTATGCACTTACGTAGACAGCAATTACACTATGGGCGCAAAGTACTACACGCTCACCATGGACCAAATGCAGAGAGATAATTAATTCCTTCTGTTTCCTTTATCTAAATTATGTCTCTGTGTCTGTATTAAAATCAAGAAAGATGTTTTATTCAAGAAATTTATTCGTTATTTTCAAATTAACTATCGAATTCACATTTTTATACCCACAATCAGTCAGAAATTCATTATTCAACCACTAAAACTAATGTCAGGAATGAAGGTAAATAGCTGTGATTTGGCATTTTAATTTTAAAAATATTAATACGCTTTACTAATTTCTTCTGCTTTTTTCTAAAACTTCAAATTTCACAAATTACAGTAATTATATTTGGGCTTAAAACGTCATTTTGAGTAAGCGCGTGCATACTGGTGGATCAAGAAATATAAAAAGGATTTTGGTAATCACCTTACATTGGGCGGTGGCCTAATAATAAATTTGTTTACCACTGTATATAATTGCACCTATATGGATTCACTCATATTTATACATACACATATTTTTATATTTATAGAATTAGTCCAAAACTTTAAACTTTTACAATTGTGGTACTTTTATCCAGCTAAAACATGTTTATCCCCATGTGGTTAAAGCTACCATCCTTTAAATATATAAAAATAGATTCAGGTGCGCTTAAGCAGGTGCAAATGATTAAAAAAAGAGTCTGTTAGTCTTAAAGGATCCACCCATAAATCAAGATCAGACACATGGTCTGGCCAGGTCTTCTTTTAAACATCCAGGTGTTGGGTTATCCATAACGGTCGCCGTCCTGCTGTGAGAAAAACACACAAAGTTTTCGGACTGTTGCCAGGTAGACTATGACAGTTCAAATAACTTTAATCCACCTGCTAATCCGAGAATGCTTCAACAAGCAATAGAAACTAAATGATGTACTGCCACTTCTTTCCACACAGTTAATGAGAAAATACATGAGCCAAGTTGCAAAAACATGGCCTACTTGGGAGACAAGAAAAACAAGGCAACAACCTGGTAAAGAGCCGCACTGTGACACCACTGCTTCGACGCGTCCAGACATTCATTTTCTTAGCCGTGCGGCTGGAACCTATCCCAGCTGACACTGGGTAAGATGCGAGGCGAGCTTTGAACAGTTCTTGAGCTAACACAGAGAGTCAGACAATTTTCGCTTACATCCACAGCCGTGGCCAGTTTAGAATAACCAGTTAACCCAGGAATCATCATCGTCTTTGGGATGTGTGAGGGCGAGGGAGCACCAGGAGGAGACTCACACAGGGACAAGGAGAAAAAGCAAACAACACAGACACACAACACAAAGCCTTCTAGCTGTGAGAGCGAACAACTGAGCTACAGGAGAGGAAATCCGTTAAGTGACTCAGGAACAATTTCTTTAAAAGTCAATAAACCTAGATGGAAAATTCTGCCATGCAAATGAATAACATAACATAAAATAGAGGAGAAGGATGCTTCTGCCAGCCTCGTGGCATGATCTCATTTGGGATAGACTGTCCTGCCATCTGATCAATCTCTCCTTCACACACACACAAACGCACACAGCATGTGGAGAGGAACTAACAACAGACAGATGAAGTGAAATAATGTTAATGGAGCTGGCAACAACAAGCGCTACGTTACGGTAAGTGCAGTAAAAGCTTCCAAACAAGTGCTACACCGAGCACAACGACAGCAAGGGTGAACAAGCAAGAAGGAGAGACGGAGAGAGCGTCATCGCCGTCAGAGCTTTTCAGTCATGAAGACAGAATCAGTGTGTGGATTTTTAAAAATGCCGTTGGGATCGCTCGAGTTTAAATGCCTCCAAACTGCTGTCGGTTTGCTTTTTAAGCTTCTTCTATGCTACATTAGCTCTCTAACTTCAAACTATAAAAAGTAAGCTGAACTGACTGGATCAGTCCACAGAGCGGCTCGTTGTCAACAACATCTGGACCTGAATGGTCGAAATATGGGATCAGTCCATTCTCAGTCTGTGATGATGTATTAGTGCTTATAGTTTTGAAGCAACACGTGCTACCATAAAGTTAATGTCTTTGGGAACTATTGTTTATTTCAGCAAGTCAATGGTGAACCACATTCTGCACACTACTCTACCTTCGGTCTACTAAAAACATACGCTGCAGTATGAAACAATAACAGGGTGCCTGCTTACAGAAAATATCCCGTGAATTTTGTTGGGGCATGTTTCATGTTGCATCATTTATAGAATATATTCATCAGTTTCTACATTAGATATTTGCATTTTGCAGTTGTATATCTGTTTCACTCGCATTTTGCAGAGGAGCCCATCCACACAGTCACCTGCTGACGCATGCTGAAGGTGGGCGAGGTGCAGATTTTTAAAGCTGAGTGAAGATACCACACTTTCTTCCAATGTGGCTACTTGGAGTAACTCCTTAATAAGGAGCACACTGCTGCAAGGTACGCATATCTGGCTGTCAAGACAACTACGAACCATGTTACCGTGTTTATACACTACTCAGTATGGATGAGGTATGAGAAACAATGGTGCACTAGCCATAGCACTTCTAGCTATGTAGGAAAATCTCTACAAATTTCTACAGTTCGCTTTTTTCGATCAAAATAAATCACCAAGCTGTCAACAAACCACTGCTTTCAGATGATTTCTGTTGATTTGGCAAAAACTGAAGAATTGAGCTGGATGGTTTTAAGTTGGTCCAAGTTTACTTAAACTGGGGAGTGTAACTTTTTGTGTTTTTTCGATATATATTTCTCACCCAGCTTGAACTTGGCTGTTCTTCAGTTGCAGACGACTTTAACTTCAACTACAAACTCACTACAAACAACTACAACTGCAGCCAAATCCATAACAGCACAGGAGAATTTGAGCACAAATGCTGACAATATGGCTGCCATGCTTGTCTTCCCTTTCTAAATATTACAAAAAATAAATAAATAAACAAACTGGCTCAGATCTCCCCGAAAAAAGTGCTAGTGACACCATCTGTCCTCTGTGGGAAGTTAAGACTGCCATATGTTCATTTTTAAGATGTCATATATTTGCGCCTGGTGCCAAAGCGCCACCCAGGCAATAACATAAGCTTCCACATGGGAGAAGCTGGTCTGGATTTTCATTCCCATTAAGAAAACATCGTCACGTCGGGGCAGGGAGTACGCGGCTTCTAAACGGACTGAGAAAAGCTGGTTTGATTAGCTATGGCTGTGACCGGCCTCTGACACATGCCTTCCTAATCAAACCCAGTTCAGCTCTGATGCCAACTGTGCCACAGGTGCCTTTTCCTGGATCTGCACAATTGGTCACATCCTGTGCACAGCTGACTGCACTGTGCAATTCAAAAAAAAATTTCCCACCTGCACCGACATTTCCACTACAGGAAGTACTGGTTCTTACCTTCTGTAGTTCTGCACTGTGTGACTCATCAGATGTACAGCAGTTATTTAAATGATGCATGTGTACTGCATTTTTATGCCAAATATCAAAATCCCTACAGAACAAAAAGAAAACTCAATTTGACTGGTCAGACATCCTGTGCACATACTGATCGAGCTCAACTCTCAGCTCTTTCTCATTTTTCAAACACTACACAGCCACGCAGTATGTCCGCGGCAGCAAAATTACAGCAAATCAATCGCAGTGTCCCGTGATGCTGCACATTATGCGCCACTGCCTTGTGAATATTCTCCATTTCCCAGCTACCATGACCGCCTACTGTGCTGTCGAGCTAAAATGCAGATAAATGATTAGGACAAAAGTCCTGTGTGACAGCTTTGCTTTATAAAGGAGCTTGCTGCAGCACTTACCTGAACTGTTGCCCGTAATGGAAATTGACGACTTGTTAGCCATCTGTCTAGGTGAGAGTAAACCGAGGGTCATATTGGTGGAATTGGAGTCAGGCTGCTTTCCACACAGAAACATATTGATACTGCCAATCAGGTCGCCTTGGAAATTCAGTGAACTAGCAGCCTTAAAGGCCGTGGAGTTCTGCAACCTGGCCACCTGGAAATATCAAAGTAAGGACGAATCATTTTTAAGCAAAAGAAACACAAAAAACAACCAGTCATTTCACGTGTACGTGTTACAAGCACTAACCTCCTCAATCAGCGGTAAAGCATTTGCAGTGGTTTTTCCTATCAGCGTCGCCGCGTCTGCTGCATTCAGGTTCAAAGCTGCTGGAAGCTTAAAAAGGACCAAACAAAACAATAAATATAAACATGTGCTGGGAATAATATTGAGCACTACTTTTTTAAAAAGTGTACTTTTAGAAGTCCTCCAACTATCGTGGGCATGATTTCTACACCCCGACTCTTAAGTGAAATCCACATTTTAGCTAAAAACACTAATTCAGAATCAACCCTTTTAATTTAAGTGCCGTTATATTGGGAACACGCGCCATTTCTTTCCATTTTGACATGTAAGTTGAATCCGAGCATCACCATCCTAGCTCAAGCTAGTAAAAGTTACATTAAAATGACAAGTGCTACTGTGCGTTTCAGTGACATTATGAAGGTGTCCAGTGTGAGCCTAATTAGAAGAGTTAAATGGCATGCCCTTTCAACCACTGCCATTTTCATGCATCAAGGCGCAACGCTGCGGCTGAGTTTCTAAATAAAACTCAAATGCTAAAAAAGAAGTGGTCTGAAGCTCACCGTCAGCAGCAGCCTGCCTACTCATCGATTTTCGAGTGCTTCGCCGAGGATCACTTTTACTGTTAGTGACTGAGTGGAGGACGAGGCACGGAGACGAGACAGAGACTGTTTTATGGCAAAAACGTCTGAAAATCCCCCTCTCAGTGATGGTAGAGTGAGAGGGAGAGATTACAGCAGTGTCACATTAAGGTGAGCCATAGCAACAAAACAGATTTGTCAAGCTCTCTGTCTTTCTGAAGTCTCAGATGGTGAGTTGACTCTAAAAACAAGAGGCTCCAGCCCTACCCCAGTGACCCTGAATTGGATAAGGGTAAGAAAATACATGGATAGATGGTCCATCCAACCATCCATCGGAGAAACCACACGTAGTCGGATTGAATCAAAACACCAAGGGAAAAATGAGGAATGCTTTTCATTCACTGTCGTTCACGCACATTACATCCTGATATTATTTCCAAAAAAATCCACCCTCAACCTTGTAAAAAGAAAACATCCAAATTACCCCTGGGCAATCACTACCTCAGTGATAAACTCTGACTTCTTCACTCGTTCTTTCCCTTATGTTACTGTTGTTATCGCAATCAATCAGCAACGTCGAGCCTTAAGTGCGAAGGCCCGATGCTCTTTCCCATCCATCTGCTTGAGGCGCTAAAGAGCTTTTCCACCGTATCTTGTCCGGCCTCTTCTTTTCTCTGCGTCTGAAAGTGCCCGTGGGCTTAAATTGTTCAAATGCTCTCTCCTGTGAACTTCCTGCCTTATCACTTATTTATTGGATTTGCTGTCCCATATACAGCATTTTCTCTCAAAGATAAAGTCAAAGAAAAGTGCACACTTTCATCACCTCAAAAGGGAACAGAAAGATTTAATAGAATTCAAGTAAACATTGTTTCAAACAAAGTCTCATCTGATCACATGTGTTCCAGTGAAATTGCTGGAAAACGCAACAGTTTTCAAAGGCAGTGGCGAACGGAGAAGTAATCCTAACATAATGAGGAACTTACTGAGTCACTACTTAGCATGTAAAACTAATATATTTCATAATGAAAAAGTAGCTCATTGTCTAAGTTCATAGCTAAATCTAAAATAATCATTATCATCATTATTAATCATAATAATCATCACCTTATGAGTCATTAATCTACTGGCTGGATCTCAAACAAATAATCTACTATTATTCATTGTAGTCCAGTTTAGAGGTTATTAGGGATGTGCTTATGAGTGACATGTTGATTACTAGATTGTGCTTTTGTAACTAACTATTAAAGATTACATGTACCAATTTCACCAGTTAGCTCTGCCTCAGAACGTAAGGCATGAAACTACATTTGGCCTTGAAGGACTTATTAGCGAGATTTACATTTTCTTCATCTTTCAAAGTCAGTCGGAGAAACCTAACATTTAACTTTTAAATTAACCCAGCTGGCTGACACAGAATATATTTGTCTTTATTTCAATTTCACAGTAATTAAAGTAAACTCAAATAAGACATACAGAAAGAATATCCATAAATATTATCTTGTCCTTCAACGTTTGCTTTTTATTACTTAGGTCTCAATTTAGGGCGAGTATTGAGTTCAACTCCCACACGGAAAATGCAAAAGGAAGAATGGGAAATTCTGGCATTTCATTTTTGCTTAGGCATGAACTTCACAACATCACAGCCAATAATTAATGACCATAACCATCAATTACACCAACACAGGCGGACAGGATAGCCTCGTGGATTAGAAAGATTAACTCAGCGGTGGGGGGTTAGGCAAACCTTTCTTTCCCACCCTCTACAAATAAACTGTAGAGTTTGTAAAACAGCAGCTTGGTGCATAAATGTCTAACTTTACTTGAGAAGTTGCTAATAATAAATATGTAACATAAGGTCAAGTATTTTATATTCATTTTATTTTGCTACGGCTATACGCAACTGATCTTCAGTATGAGTGACGTCTGGCTCTAACTGACAATGTCAGCATGATGTCCCAGTGGGTGGGCATTAAATTAAACTTGGATGTAACCTGTTAGCCATAACAACATCTGGACATACTAAAAGGAAAAAAACTAGCTACACCAATCAATAGCTATGCAGCCTAGAAGGTGATACCATGGCAATCTCCAGTTGCTAAAGAACAATGTGTATTCCCTGGTGAGTGGGCATTGACTGCTAGGGGTGCAGATTACTGTGGTCACTCATAGTGCGCATGGACAACACCAACTTCTTCCAGTTGTATTGAAACTTGATAAAGTGTGACACAAACCAGGAACTGAGTCCTACAAAGCTGTGCCTTCCTGCAGCAAACATGCTGTTTGTGGTTGAAACTATCACATTTGTATCCGTTTTCATTTGGTAACACACTTGTTTGACTGCTGCTCAGAGAGCAGCTAGTGTGTGACTGTAGACAAGTTGATGTCGACCATGCGAAATACAGGCGGCTGCTAGCAACCAAAGCAATCCGGTCGTTAAGTCTGACGTCTATGGCATTATTGAGAGTTAAGAACTGTCTAAAGTCTTTCATCTTTAATAAAATGATCAGCGTTCTGCTCTACCAGGTGTAACAATTGAGTTTAACATCCAGGCATCCATGAAAACGGAATTTATGACATTTAACGGAGTTAGAAGTTAGCAGGACGTTAGCTCGCTAGCTTCTATCTAAATACAATATAGCATGTCCTGACTGCGGGTTTTGGAAACAAATTAAAACGTACAGCTCTGCTATCACTTCCAACATAAATGAAGACAGAAAACTAAACAGCAGTGACGTTTGTAGGGTTCCTGAAGTTTGGCTAGCTGGTATATAATGATGTGCTACGTGACCGCTAGCGACACAGCTATGTTAGCATAATATAAACAAGCTAACTTTTTTTCCACTCGATAAAAGTTAACGTGAGTGTTCTCGGTGGTCAGGAACAAATGTAATCGCATGGCAGGATGCTGTAAAAGGACCAAACTTCAGCCAGGAGAACAACTGAGATAATCCATCCATAATACGAGGTTAGTCATTCATATACTGCTGCATGGGCTGGGCTGTAGTTACATCCTAAGGTTTTAAAAACTGAGCTTAAATAAATGATTAGCGGTAATAAAAGCCGAGGGAGGTCAACAGTGATCACTGACTGTTTTAGGAGCTTTTTGAGATTAAATAGAAGAAAATACAAAACATTAAACATGTTAACAACACAAAAGCCATATTAAACGCAGACTACTTTAGGCCCGGAAGTAGGATTCGTCACGTCATCACTTAACAACCGGATTGCAAAGAGTGCCGGAGTGCATTTTTTATGACCAGTAACACGCAGGAATACACGTTTATCCCTAGCAACATGTGGCTGTCAGGTCTGTGTGACTGGGGCAAACAATGATCCATTGGAGTAATTAGTCTTTAAAAGGGACAAGTATTCTGAGAATGAAGGGCTACAATATTCTCCCGTTGATGTGGTGCATCATGAGTGTTTGTGTTACATCAAAAATAAACAGCAAAAAGTTCTTAAATGCCAATTTTGACTGTTTGACACTGTTCCTGTCCCAAAATACTTGTTTATAAATGTAACGTATTTATAACAGATGCAGGATCAGACATGTATTAACATTTCCTTATATAAGGTGAGCACACAGAGGTCAAAATACATCATCCGAAATTGTGTTTCAAGTGCACCAGCAGTGGCTGACACATTACAAAAGCTTCATTTTAAATTTTTAATGGCACCTTCATTAGACCAGACAGCATAATTTGTAAGAATGCTAGATGTAGGTGACCTTGCAAAGAAGGAATTAGGGCTTTTTAAATGCCCAATCAGTGTAAATACTTTTCCAACAATGCACTATCCCTTCAGTTGTTGTTAATTGGGTCCAACTTACTATGCAAAAACTTCTTCAAGTCCCATCAAACAGAAATTTTAAAAGTTGTGAGACCTGTGGGGGGACAGCTCACCTCAGAGAGCACTTTCCTTGCATCCAGGTTTTGCAGGAGTACTTGCTGGGTGTTAATCAGCTGCTGTGGAGTCAGGGAGCAGCTGACATTCTGAAAAGCCTTCTTTTCAGCTTGGCTTCTAAATTGGACATACTGTTCCAGATCTGTCCCCTCACACAGGATGCTCCTCAGGCTGTCTGGCCTCAGGATGCCCATCATCTGAAAAATAAACAACAGCCTCGGCAAAAGTTGGCAAACAGAAGAACTTTGGATCTGACCATATTTTATTTAATTATGTTTAGTATCCTTTGGGTTGCTGTGCAAGCAGATGGTATGCTAAATCGCTTTTCGGAACAGGAGCTAAAATACTGCTTTGATTTTAAATGTGTTTTTAAATCCACAGATATTTATACAAAAAAAGCAGAACTTCGTGCACCACAGTGGCAAAAGCAAAAAGTGTGATAGACACAAACAATAGCAAGCACACGTAAACTTCTGTAAGATCTTTATCTTCCTGTCCACACTGTATTCAGGTGCTACCGGAGCCCACTTCATCTTTTTTGATAAGACTTGCTATCAGACGAAGAACATTTGCAGACAACTGTGATTTCTACTGCAGCCGGCTTTAAATTACATTTTGTCAAACAAAAACTTGAGAACACTTTGATTACGATGTCAGAAGGAGCGCCACCTGCTGTTTCACCCTCATCTTTCCGAGTGCAGCGCTTGCAGCGCATTTGCTGTTTTGAACTTTTTTAGTAAAATCTAAATTCCTCTATTTACACAAAAAAGCTGTTGTCCCATATTCCTAATTAGCTGGGATTCTTAACACACTACCACCGTGCTGGTAGCGATACTTACTGGATTGATCTGAATCCGGGCATTCATGAGGCTTTCAGCCACCGCTGTTGGCACCGATAAATCTTGTTTCAGATGTGTGGAGAAAGTTTCATTGTCTCGTAGAATATTCCTCAGGATGACTGGATGAGTTTAAAGAGAAATATAGAGTTAGTGTTACTTTTTTAAAAAGCTGCTGTTTTATATGCATCAACATTTGATTGGCTCCTTTTTGACACAAGCCTTGTTTTGATAGCTTTGGCTATGAGTCCTCCTCGCTCACCATCTGCACTGCAGATATTCTGCAGCCAACAGGCTGTATGTCTCTGCCTCCGTTCTGTGTTTGGTTTCTATACTACTCTAAACAAATGGGAATGCATGCAGAAATCTGTGCGCCGAGTGTGCCATTTGCCCTAATGGACACCAATGCCAAACATGAAGGAGAGCCAAACCTAACAGGGTAGCAGCCCTTTCACCACGGAAGGTCAGTCCACACAAAGCACCAGAGGATTTATTCTGTTGTTGAAAGGACAAGGTTAAAGCTTAAGTCTCTGTCTTCAAAATCACTGCAGTGCAGCCAGTGAGGAAAATGTTACACTACAACATTAAATCTATAAAAATAAGAAAACCTCCTGTGTATCTCTATGTGTGCAGGTCTCAGAACAAAGTGGAAAAGCAGGAGCGAAGACTCTGATTTGGTTTTGTTATGCCTGTTGCTTTGAGTGGCATTACAGCCTGATAAATTTCAGTTTAAATGAGATGACAGTTGCAATTAAATCCTTCACTGGCACAAGTAGGGGGTGAACACTTGAGCTGCACGAGTGTGTGAGGGGAGACAATTTGTTGCTAAACATGTACCAGATTGTTAACCAGCCATTTTCTCCTGATTAGCAGCCAACAGATAGCATTTAAAAAAGAGGACGTTTCTAAACCAGTCCTCGCTGCACGCTGACAGTCACCGTAGCAGGGATCCTGCTAACAACACCATACTATTCAGCATGCACTCTCTGCTTGCTGGGCCTCCAACATTTGCGACTGACGCGGAGGGCCGGGGGTGGAGGGGGGGTGAGGGAGGGGGACATAATGTAATTAAATGATCACTTTTGTATTTGTACTACAGGCAAGTCAGTCAATTATCTGGATGGGAGAGGAAAGGGAGGAAGTCACTTGTGCCGGGCCATTCAGGGTTCAATTAGTATGAATGTTTGGTGAAAATAACTGGAAATAATTACACACTTTGATACACGAAGCTAACCTTATACAAGGCCTCGCGTCTCCCGCTGAGCACATATTATTATGCTCCCCCATCACTACAGGGGCATCAGGAGGGACTGACAGGGTTAGATTACGAGGAAGCAGAACATGCTCCGCGCTCTTCCCGAACACCGTTGGCTTTCTGATTGAGGAGACCACCGGAGTGTTTTTAATCAACCCGTGGCTTAAAAAAAGAAAGAAACAAAGAGGAGGACAACACAATCACCTTTGCTAGCGTAGTGTTTTGATAGTACTCCATTCCCCATTCTTGTTAGTGACCTTTTGTGCTCCCGCCTCAGACAGCGAGTCCCATTAATTACACCCCGGCTTAGATCTCTGATGGATTTAATCTTGTATATTACAAGCCAGCGACCCCTAAATGCAAATGGCCCACGAGCCGTTTGTTGAACAGCAGAAACCTCGCTCCCCCCTCACCCGCCCACCCCCGCTTTGCCTTTTTGCAAATTAGGTGCTGTATGAAAATCTGAATATCATCAGGCTAAATGAGCCTAATGCAAAGCAGCAACTTATCAAGACAAACGATCTGTCAGTCTGGATGGCAAATTGCATCATAAATAATCACACGCCATTGTTTTTGAGGGATAAAGGGGAATAACAAATCCTCCAACTTGTCATCCTCATGAAGGGGATACTTTTCTTGATGGAGAGTACTTAACAAAGGCAAAGCAGAGTGATTGTTGCTGATGCTGATTATTTATTATATCAATTATATTTTGAAGCATTAGTCAGTACCAGCAAAACTCTGATGCCTAAAAAGAAAAATGCACCCCTTGACCTTGTCGCTCGTCACCAGTTTCTGCAGTATTTCCTGATAATGGCTTCAAAATAGGTTTTTGATATAGCTCATCAAGATTTCAATAATCAAATGACCATTAGCGGTACCACTGAACTTACCATTAGCGGAGTTAGGCTGTGACAAAATTGAAGCCCACTGGTCAACACCATTTGCTAGCAGCTGGGCCCTGCTGAGAATAGATTTGTCCACTAGGGAAGTCTGCAGCTCTATCAACATCCCAGAAATTCTGGTGAATTGAAAAGAGAAAAAACAAACATTTACTCTAAATGTTCTTAAAAATATCAATATCAACAGTTTCTAATCTAAGCGCAGTGCATCACGCTAAGAGACATGAAGAATGCACATCATTTTTTGACATCTACGTGGTAGTGTCTTGTGAAATTGTCCCCCAGGATGAGACGGTAAAACTGCGACATATGCTAGTATGCTAACGTGTGCAAATTCAAAATGTGGGACATTTACGGAGTGATTGAATTATCTAAAAATAGTTGCTGTGCAGAAAACTGTCCAGAGGTGCACGAGAAGATGATCTTGAACAGAATATCAGCCAAATCAGCTGAGCTTTAGATTTTTAGTGGCCCATTCCCAAAACTTCGTAATCATGCCTCGTTTATAAATTCCTAAAAGACAGAAAAAGAACATCCCAGTACATACATGGAGTTGTCGAAGTTATTGACTTGGCCTGGTGTCTCTCCTGGAGTTGGATAAGGCAAACAGGGATTTTCAAGGTTGCACACCATACCCTGAATCCAGGGAATCACACCAGCTGATGGCATGGCTTTATTAGGGTAGTGACCTTTGAAAGGAATAGAGATGAATACTTATTAATCTTACCGTGTTCATGACATTTCTTTTTTCTTGTCCAAAATCTGCAAAAAGTTGACGAGTTAAAAGTTGTTAATGGATTCACAAAACAAAATGTATTATTGCAACTAGGCTTGTACTTACATTGGCCTTTGTAAATTGGTTGCGTAGTGGTCCGCACCCCCACCAGTATGAAGAAGAGAAACAGAGGCCACAGTATTTCAATGACCAGTCGCACCTACACAAAGGAAAAGGTATTTTCATTTGATTAATTTGCTGTGAATGATAGCGTGTCTAAATCTACTGATTTCTTTGCTTGCTTAGCAAGTATATTAGCTTACCTATAGCAGGTTAGCTTAGCTTAGCAAGTATATTAACTTAACTATAGCAGGTTAGCTTAGCTTAGCAAGTATATTAGCTTACCTATAGCAGGTTAGCTTAGCTTAGCAAGTATATTAGCTTACCTATAGCAGGTTAGCTTAGCTTAGCAAGTATATTAGCTTACCTATAGCAGGTTAGCTTAGCTTAGCAAGACAATAAAGCTTAAAATACAAACTTTTTTTTTACCCCTGGTTTGGTATGGATTAAATTAATGAGATACCAGCTTATTTTATTACCTCTGGACAGAATCAAGGTAGCTGTTAAATATTAGGTCTCTCTCCTCCAAGTCTCTGTTAGTACATGACTTAATAATTGATCAACAAATCAATTTACTCTGCATTACATAAACCTGGTTGCAGCAGGATGATTATGTTAGTTTAAATGAATCAACACCCCCGAGTGGTTCTAACTACCAGAAATCTCAAAGCACAGGCCGAGGGGGGCGTTTGTGGCAGCAATTTTTCACACCAGCCTATTAATTAAGGAAAGACCAAGACATACTTTTAATTCATTTGAAAGCCTGATGCTTAGCCTCGTCCACCCCAGCTGTGAAACTCAGAAACCAGCCTTACTTGTTATCATCTATCGTCCACCTGGGCTTTACACAGAGTTTCTGTCTGATTTCTCAGACTTTTTATCTGATTTAGTGCTCAGCTCAGATAAAATAATTATTGTGGGTGATTTTAACATCCATGTAGATGCTAAAAATGACAGCCTCAACATGGCATTTAATCTGTTATTAGACTCAATTCGCTTCTCTCAAACTGTAAAAGAACCCACCCACCACTTTAATCACACTCTAGATCTTGTTTTAACATATGGCATAGAAACTGAACATTTAACAGTGTTTCCTGAAAACCCTCTCCTGTCTGATCATTTCCTGATAACATTTACATTTACAGTAATTGATTACACAGCAGTGGAGAGTAGACTTTATCACACTAGATGTCTTTCTGAAAGCGCTGTAACTAAGTTTAAGAATATAATCCACCCACTGTTATCATCTTCAATGCCCTGTACCAACATAGAGCAGAGCAGCTATCTGAACGCTACCCCAACAGAGGTCGATTATCTTGTTAATAATTTCACCTCCTCACTACGTACGACTCTGGATACTGTAGCTCCTGTGAAAACTAAGGTCTCAAATCAGAAGTACCTGACTCCGTGGTATAATTCTAAAACACGTACCCTAAAGCAGATGACTCGTAAGCTGGAGAGGAAATGGCGTGTCACAAGTTTAGAAGATCATCATTTAGCCTGGAGAAATAGTTTGCTGCTTTATAAGAAAGCCCTCCGCAAAGCCAGAACATCTTACTATTCATCACTGATTGAAGAAAATAAGAACAACCCCAGGTTTCTCTTCAGCACTGTAGCCAGGCTGACAAAAAGTCAGAGCTCTTTTGAGCCAACCATCCCTTTAACGTTAACTAGTAATGACTTCATGAACTTCTTCACAAATAAAATTTTTATCATTAGAGAAAAAATTACCAGTAATCATCCCACAGATGTAATATTATCTACAGCTACTCTTAGTACCATTGATGTTAAGTTAGACTCTTTTTCTCTAATTGATCTTTCTGAGTTAACTTCAATAATTACTTCCTCCAAACCATCAACGTGTCTTTTAGACCCCATTCCTGCAAAACTGCTCAAAGAAGTCCTGCCATTAATTAATTCTTCGATCTTGAATATGATCAACCTATCTCTAATAATCGGCTATGTACCACAGGCCTTCAAGCTGGCTGTAGTTAAACCTTTACTCAAAAAGCCATCTCTAGACCCAGCAGTCTTAGCTAATTATAGGTCAATCTCCAACCTTCCTTTCATATCAAAAATCCTTGAAAGAGTAGTTGTCAAACAGCTAACTGATCATCTGCAGAGGAATGGTTTATTTGAAGAGTTTCAGTCAGGTTTCAGAGCTCATCACAGCACAGAAACAGCTTTAGTGAAGGTTACAAATGATCTTCTTATGGCCTCTGACAGTGGACTCATCTCTGTGCTTGTCCTGCTAGACCTCAGTGCAGCATTCGATACTGTCGACCATAATATCCTATTAGAGCGATTAGAACACGCTGTAGGTATTACAGGTACTGCACTGCAGTGGTTTGTATCATATCTATCTAATAGACTCCAATTTGTGCATGTAAATGGAGAGTCCTCTTCACACACTGAGGTTAATTATGGAGTTCCACAGGGTTCAGTGCTAGGACCAATTCTGTTTACATTATACATGCTTCCCTTAGGCAGTATCATTAGAAGACATAGCATACATTTTCTTTTTTTTGACACTGTAATTTTTATTGATAGTTTTGTCACAGTTTAAACATAGACATGTATTGCCATAGCATACATTTTCACTGCTATGCAGATGACACCCATCTCTATCTGTCCATGAAGCCAGATAACACACACCAATTAGTTAAACTGCAGGAATGTCTTAAAGACATAAAGACGAGGATGGCCGCTAACTTTCTGCTTCTTAATTCAGATAAAACTGAGGTTATTGTACTCGGCCCTGAAAATCTTAGAAATATGGTATCTAAGCAGATTCTTACTCTGGATGGCATTACCTTGGCCTCCAGTAACACTGTGAGGAACCTTGGAGTCATTTTTGACCAGGACATGTCCTTCAATGCACATATTAAACAAATATGTAAGACTGCTTTCTTCCATTTGCGCAACATCTCTAAAATTAGAAATATCCTGTCTCAGAATGATGCTGAAAAACTAGTTCATGCATTTATTACTTCCAGGCTGGACTACTGTAATTCATTATTATCAGGATGTCCTAAAAACTCACTGAAAAGCCTTCAGCTAATCCAAATGCTGCAGCAAGAGTACTGACAGGGACTAGAAAGAGAGAGCATATTTCTCCTCTTTTGGCTTCCCTTCATTGGCTTCCTGTTAAATCCAGAATTGAATTCAAAATCCTGCTCCTCACATACAAGGTCTTAAATAATCAGGCTCCATCTTATCTTAATGACCTTGTAGTACCATATCACCCTATCAGAGCACTTCGCTCTCGCTCTGCAGGCCTACTTGTTGTTCCTAGAGTATTTAAAAGTAGAATGGGAGGGAGAGCCTTCAGTTTTCAGGCCCCTCTTCTGTGGAACCAGCTTCCAGTTTGGATTCGGGAGACAGACACTATCTCTACTTTTAAGATTAGGCTTAAAACTTTCCTTTTTGCTAAAGCATATAGTTAGGGCTGGACCAGGTGACCCTGAATCCTCCCTTAGTTATGCTGCAATAGACGTAGGCTGCCGGGGATTCCCATGATGCATTGAGTTTTTCCTTTCCAGTCACCTTTCTCACTCACTATGTGTTAATAGACCTCTCTGCATTGAATCATATCTGATATAAACCTCTGTCTCTCTTCCACAGCATGTCTTTTATCCTGTCTTCCTTCTCTCACCCCAACCGGTCGCAGCAGATGGCCACGCCCCTCCCTGAGCCTGGTTCTGCCGGAGGTTTCTTCCTGTTAAAAGGGAGTTTTTCCTTCCCACTGTCGCCAAAGTGCTTGCTCATAGGGGGTCATATGAATGTTGGGTTTTTCTCTGTATCTATGAAGCACCTTGAGGTGACTTTTGTTGTGATTTGGTGCTATATAAATAAAATTGAATTGAAAATTGAATTTAATTGTTTCTCTATTTCCAATCTATATGTCAAGCTTAGCTAATTGGAGTTTGAGCTGTAGACTAAGGGCACCAGCTGTCTAACTCAATCATAAAAACACCCTAATGCCAGTGACTAGCAGCAGGTGTTGGCGGTGTTCTGCAGAAAAAACACTGGTTATATTAATTAAAACTTCAAAGCTACCGAGTTGTTTACAATTTGAAATTATTATTCAAAGACGTACATGTCTATTGCTATATATACATATATTTTCTGCAAAGCCAATAATGCTGATTTCTGAGTCAAGAACCATTAAAGATTGACAGAAAATAACTTCATGCCCTGAATAGGTGAGACTTTTCATCTCCCAGTATATTTACAATGTAGATACTAAGCATAAGATTGAGAGAGGAGTCTCTGCTTGTGACTCCCCAAGCTGAAGCTATCACTCACTCCTTATCATCGCCTTGCCCACTCAATCCTCTCCTGGATGAAGAATGTCAACCACTTTCTTACTTTAATACAACCACTTTATGCCTGCTAGCAGGAAAGTGCCCCATGTGACACGACAGCTTTTCATTTTAACTTAGTATAATACATACACCAGTCGGCCACAACATTAAAACCATCATGGCCTAATGTTTTTCAGCAGAAAACTGACTGCACTGAACTGCATTGCCTCTGCTAGCAGCCACTCGCCAACCCCTCCCTGCTTAAAAAACATGCCTGCTTCCATTGCTCTCCATTGTAGCTACTATCAGAAGTGCACAGGGACATGCATATGTGTCTGTGTTTTCTGACATGGCTCCATCATAGCCAGCTTTAAGGTTTGTGCTATAGTAGCTGCACAGCACAGCCTTTGCTCCCTACATGCATCAATAAACCCTCATGGGTTTGCTGGTTGTTCATTGCACCTCTTTTTGTACGCACTAACCAGAGAGCCAAGAAGCTGTTTTAGTGTTTTACAGATGATTCAACCACCTGTTTCTGCTTCTAACGCATAAACTTCAAGAACAAGCCTACTCACTTGCTACCTAATGCAGCCCACCCTTTCACAGGTGCCACTGGAACAAAATAATGAGTGTCATTCATTTCACTTCTCAGTGGTTTTAATATCGTGTCTGATCAGTACCTAGTCTTTTTTTATTATAGTTATTACAGGTTCAAGCTTACACCTTTACCAAACTCACCTACACGGTAACTCTTACAGTGCTGTCAATGTGAACGTTTCTTTACGTGTCAAGTGAGGGTAACACACGCTCTAACACAAAGCCTGCTATGAAGTGGTTTCAGCAGAGTTAATATGCTTCTCCACAAATAATTACACAGCATATATAAAAATCGAACTGTTAAAACTTCAGCTCATTCTTCCTTGACTTGTAAGTGCCAACTTCCTGCCAGCTGGGGTTTGCATGGCCCTTGTTACATTCATCACTCACCAACTCCCAATCTTCATGCACTCCCAGCGTTTCTGTTAAAGTAACCAGCTTAGAGCAAACGGCTGGAGAGCCTCAGTCAGCAAACTCCCCCCTATTAGCGCTTCTGCAAAATGTTCGGACTTTGTATTTGACAGCACATCCAGATAATAAGTGAAGACATCCGTTATTATCTTCATGATTAAAGCGCAGAGCAGGCAGAGGTGAAGAAAATGCAATAATATATATTGCTTGCTTTGCCGTGGCACCATGGAGACCTTATAAGTGAGTCTGAGCACATTTCATTTAGTTCACTTGGCATTTATGGATATAGTGAATCTTCAGTTGTAGAATTTGTCAATGAATAAAACTGCAGAAAATCACGTTGCATATATTTCAAAGAAACTAGATAGAATTTAAAATGTAGACCTTTAATTCCTTCTAGTCTATGTGCCAGTGAGGATGTAGCTCTGCTGAGAGGGTGAATTATCATAATGTATGCCAAAGAAAAGGCCGGGAGAGGGAACACAGATCATGGGGGACTTTCTCAATGTCTGGCTCCCCAGGCATTTGCCATCGGACACTAGAGTCTTTGTGAATAGATAATCTTCTCCTATGAAATTATGTGGAATGCTGGACCATAAAATCAGTTTCATGCCTGTTATAAAATCTTAAAATGCTTGGTGAGGCATTCATATAATTGGTCATTAACCTCCACAAGCCCTCCAGAAGCACCATTGTCCTTGCTAACTCCCACTGGTTTTGTCTAATAACAATATTTCATGTTGACATTGGCCAAATATCCTACATCCCATGCACAAAACCGCTGCTGTCCTCTTACATATTATTGAGGAAAAGTAGTTGCATATTTCTCCCTGTTACAAAAAGAGCCCACACTGTTCTTTCTGCTGGTTTGTAAAATTAACAAGGGAGGAACGTTTCCCAGAAATAAAGTTGTAAAATTGCAAATGACTTTGCCTTGAGTTATTCCAAGAAAGTACGAACTTTGATGAAATGTCTGAAGATGTCGTTTGTTCTGCTCAGGTAACAGGCACACCGCTGCGCTCGAACCCCCAACAAAACAAGTGGGCGGATGCGACTGCGAGGGTATAAATCAAACACATTGCAGCTTTCTACAGCAGCAATATCTGCCTCTAACAAGGCTTACAAGATTCCTTGACAACCGGTCGAGGCCCTTGGAATGCCGCTGCAACTGTTATCTTCCCGCAGCATGTGAACTGCTGGTCAGTGCGGGTGATACGGCAGGCAATTATGTCCGCCCACGTACGCGAGCAAGGGACAATTGTTTGAAAAAGTTTTCTGAATGAAATACATTTACTAGGCTCGCATTCATATGAAAAGAATTCTGATATTGTTTCTTATAAATCTAAAGCTTTATTATTTTTACTTAAATTAGAAATGCTTCAAGAGAAGTGTGCACAATTTTCAAGAAAAATTCAGCTGCTAACTCTTGAAATGGATAAAGTGTCTTGTGTGGTAAGTGCCAAAACAAAACAGATATATAAGATGAGCCAGATAGGGGTAGGAAACAGCATTTGCGTCCTCCTCGTCCCTCTCAAACAGGAAATGGTCAATATTTTGTTGTTCGTCTTCGACTTGGCATTTATGTGGGGTTTTTTTTAATGTGTATGAGCACTTGTTACATAAATGTTTGAAATAAAGATTTGATTGATTGACTGAGTTGTTTCAATGAGAGAAGATCCTGTAACTTTACAGTTTAAGTCCTGTAACAGTTAAAGTTTAAGTTTCATAACTTTTTTTAATTTGAAAAGAATATTTAGCATTTAAGAAAAGTAGATTTTGCTTTGTTATAGTGGCAAATTCTTATTGGCATGACACACTTGGAAAATAATTGGAAATTGGAATTGGTCTCTATAGTGTCTCTATAGTGACATTACAGCTGGCCACACTTGTTGTTATCATAACTTGATAACAAGCTTGAAGTGCTGACTTAACATAAGAAGCAAAAGCAGGTGAAATCAGACGAGGTGTAATTGCTGAAAACATCTGATGTTAAGTTGAGTCCCTTTATGAGCACTTAAAGTGCTGAAAATGCTCATGAATGCACAACACCTAAAAAACCTAACAGCTTAAGGTGAAGCGGTGGACGTGTCAGTCAGTGAAGGAATGAAAACAGCAAAAATGTCAGCTGAACTGTAGTCAGTGATAGTAGTTCCCTTCTGTACTTAAATCCGAGGGCAGCAGAGATATGAGAAAGAAAATTTGGCGTATTGCTTGAAAAGTGAAAATGAATAACCTTTAATTGTGTGGTCATGTTTTCGTAAACTGTAATGACACTACTCTTTATGGGTAACAGTGGTCAGGTCGTTCGTTGGAGAACAGAAAGAAAATTTGCCCTTCAAACAAAGTGTTTAACATTTGTAACTCCCTATTCATTTCCACTGGGCCAAAGACTGGCTTTGTTAGAAGTAAAATCCAGCCAATGTGACATAACATGCACAGGAGATGGATCACCAAAAATTGAAGGTGACACTTTGAATTGGTCGGCATTAAGGTAAGATTGTTCTTGTTCTCTAAGGGGAGAGTTAAAGGGGCTTACTTCTATAGTAGACAATTTTCCTAGTAAATCCCTCCTATTACCTTTCCTTCCCATGAATAACTTAGTCGCCCTTGATAACACAACCCTGGGACCACATCCTCATTTTCTCTCCATTGCTGACCAATTTTAGCAGATATAGGTTGATTTGCAAAGCGGTGGTGGTGGTGGTGTTAGTGCACAGAAGTGTACCTTTTGTCTCTTCCGTAGAGTGAAGTTCTTCCACAGGAGCAGAGTGAACTGCGTCAGGAGACCCATTACGGCTTATCCTGGCAATATCCTGCCAAAGCGTCGCTATGGCAACTGGCCCACTTAATAAACCCTGGAGGGAATAAAAGGCAGAGTTTGGTTTTAATACAGAAGAGCAATGCATCTTGGGGGAGTGCCACTAATCATTCACTTCCCCAGGCCTTGGGGCTTATGGTGCAGCACCTGTTCTAAGAATTATTATCACCTACACTCAGCACATCTCAGGATGGGGGCTCAGCTCGTGGAGGTTACGCAGTTCGGGTCTAGCAGTCAAAGAGTCTTTATTAAGGACCGTGAGGGTGTTTTATATATACTGCTTATTAAACAAGTATATCAAAGCAAAATCTCTTTTTTTGCTGTTGTTTTGCCTTTAAAGGAGGAACGTAGACTCTAGTCTTTGCCTCATTGACTACACTTGTGCAAATTCCCTGTCTATTAATCAGTCTCTTTAGTGACCAGAGAACAATAAAAGTCAGGGGGGAAAAATACATGGGCAACTGCATCACTTTTCATGTGGACCAAAGACTGCCATAAAATATTTATTACATATTTTACTATCTACTCACCCCTGATTACACAGATAATAAACAAATAGGTCTGCTGTGTCATTTTTACACTGCTACATCAAGTATGACCTTTATTAAAAACTCCACAGCTGACAGTCCTCCCACTGACTACAGTTAATTTATCTGCTCGTCGTGGCATCCGAATCAGTCCGCTTAGTTTCATGCGTTCAAAGAAAAGGCACATGCTCAGGTGTAACATATGCCTACGGATTCCTACGTACGGGCATTAGCCTGCGTTTCTACATCAATTTACAGTTTTTATGCGAGCAATTAATGTAAGAATGGTCAATTTGACTACACATATAACCGCAGCAGCTGGGCACGCACACATTTAACATAAACATTTATAATATATTAAAAGAAAACAGCGGAGGACTCACACATACATGATTTTCTGTTAGAGAGCACACTGCATAATGTGACAACTTTACTGATGAAGTCATACATCATCTGTAAACATTTACAAACAATACATGAAATAAACATGTAACATTTTTCCATAATATATTAATAATTTATTTATTCTGCATTTTTCTTAAATGCAAACATATTTAATACTTATACACCTACAGTATCATAGTTACAAAAGGTAAGGGCCCATATGCAAAACTTTCTGCAGGTGTTGATGACAAACTTGCTCCATCACGCTGGTGTGACTGTTTGCATGAGCGATGAACACAGGCGATAAGCAAACAGGTGGACTGACAGGCCACGAGTGGAAAGGTAGGATAGTAAAAAAACAGAACTTTACAGGTGAAACTGAATGAACTCTGGGGCACACAGTTTAAGAAATGGGTAATCAAGATAAGACAAGCAGTGATGAAGATGACCAGATGTCGAAAACATGGGGAAAATATGTGGGTAAGATACTTAAAAACACAACAAAAGAACCAAGAAACCAGAATGGCAGCGATCCAACATCTTATCAGGACCGCAATCCATCCAAGTTAACTGCCTATAAATCGCCTGTAAATCCACAAATGTGACCTTGACTTTGAGCACAGTTCGAGTACAAATCTGTTACGTGTGAGTAAAACCCGACCAACACTCTAGGACTGGGACGTCAAAGTCATTTTGCACTGTGGACCCTGTGACGTCCGCTTTGATGTTAAGAAGCCCGGACGACTGAACGTTAACTAAACGTTAACTAACACCTGAGATATTTTAATATAAGGACAGAAGAGCAATTTCAGCATCTCAGATTTTTTTGTTGTTGTTGTTTTGTACATGGCAATGAAATACTGCTTTAACTGCATAGGACTTGTGAAAATGCAGCTAAATGTCTAAAATTTATGTCATTCTTCACATTTTCCAAAGGTGTCCTTTGGGCTGATTGGCAGGGCGATTCTGGCCCGTGGACCTTATGTTTGACACCCCTGCTCTAGAATAAGTAGTGACGGGTGATCCAAAAAAAAGAAGACAGCAGACAGACGTATCCTGATGCCCGAAAGCTATAGTTTTGGATTTTCAACGTAGTTTTCTTTTTTTATTATTTAATTTTGAATTTCTTTTGTTTTCAGTTTACTTTCAGTTTAGTTGCCAGAGTGGACTTTGTTATTTCGGTTTCGTTTTTACTGTTTGAAAATGTAACTTTTAAACGTTTCAGTGTCAGTTTTAATCTTAAGCAGTTGACTCCCGGCTGTCCTGCATTTTCTGACTCATTTTTCTGTTTAATGTTTCCCATTTGACCTTGTTGTAGTTTTCAGTGTAAATATTACCTTTGCTTTGTTTAGGTTTTAATCATTTTGTATTCATATTTTTCTTTGTTATTCTCAAATGTTTCTGGCTCTCTGTTCCCCCATGCCCAGTCTGTGTTTCTGTTATATAATATTTAAGTCAAGTTTTGCCTTTTCATGCTTACTTTGACCTTACTTTGTCAAATTCAATGTGTGTTTTCTGTTTTATTTTGGTAGTCTCACGCTCTGAGTGTGTTTGTGTCCAGTTTTGCTTCCCTCTTGCTTCTTAGTTGATTCTGTTCAGCTGCGCCTCGTCTTTCCCAGCTGTGTCTTGATGATCTTGTGAGTATTTAAGCCCCTTGTTTTCACTTCTTCCTTGTCGCGATATCTCTCATTCACCAGCAGCCTGTTCTGCCCGCTTGTTTAGTTTCAAGTACCTCCTAGTTTAGTTTTGTATTCTTGCAGTCCAAACCACCAAATACAAAAACTAAGCAAATTTCCTATCCTTGTGCCCGAAATGACATTTTCCAAACACGTATTTGCCAGTTAAACAACAGGCACACACACAGATCTGTACGTGTTGAGTCAGAGAAATGTATTAATATTTAACACCCATGTTATGTTACCCATCTGTGCTCAAAACATGTTTCCGAGCACTTCATCTCATGTTCTGTGAAGACATTTAAGACCCAGGCACCTGCCCTAGGTGAGGAAGGCAGGGATTCGGATGAGCCTTTTAGCCCACGGGTAGTCCTGACAAATGTGCCACCTGTTAACGCTCCAGTTCCTCCTCCTGCACAGGTTCCATCTCCTCCACATGCGTCTACATTATTTAATGCTACTTCATGGATGTTTTATTTACCGTCATGAGAAAATGGATGCGGCCTTCCAAACGCCCAAATAAGTGCTCTAATGGGCAAAAGAATGGGAGCGCTCAAGGCCATTCGATAATCAGTTAGAGAATATTGGTGAGAGGAAGCACAGAATCTCCTCACTTAAATTCAGTTTTTCCACCAATGCCAAGTTATATTATTATAGAGGGCAATTTAAGTGAATCACGCCGTTACTGCTGCTGGCAAACTATCCATATTGTTCAGAGATAAATGGATTACGATCAGACACGCAAGCAGTTTTTCTTGTAGTGCGCTGCTCAATATTTCACGGTTCGTGTGTATTTTTAAGGAGATCGTTTCGGACCTCTACAAGCGCCCGATGACCTCGGTCATGACACGGAGGCCTAGAGCACGCATGGGCACTTGAGTGCATCAAATGCTTTCGTAATTGGTCTGTCGATTTGTCTCGCCCAGCTTTCAAGCCTCGCCTTCATATGTAGCACGCAGGAGAAGGACAGCTTGGCACCACCTCCAATCTGAAATCACGTCAGGCATGAAGGGTAAACAACATCTCTCAGAATAGACTTGAGCCATATGTCAGAAAAATCTGTGTGTGTGAATTGCATTGGTAACTAGGAAAAAGAAACAAAGAGAGAGAGATTTGTCTGTGAAAGACGGCGTGTGTGGGTGAGCGTTGTGGAAAAGCCCGAGCTCAAGGAGTCTCTTCCGATCCCACATCTAAAGAAGAGATAACAAGTAACAAGAGAGGAGTCTGATTGTGATTTGCATTGCAGCCGCAGTGTTGCGAAACACAGCGAACACAGTTCTCCGTAGAACAAAAACCATACAAGTGAAGTGTTTTCCAGATCATCATTTTAATCTACGACTTGGAGCACAAAGAATAATTGAAATGAGTTCTTTCTCTTTTTATTTTTTTGTCTTCACAAGACTACGGCCATCAGGCGCCGGCATCAGCTTTTCGCTGTATCATTAGCTCCAAAGAAAGCCCCAAGAAAAAAAATCAAGGAATGAGAGAAAAGGGAAAGAATACAGCGCTGGGGGAAAAAAGGAAAAGAAGAAAAAGAAAGGAGCATATTGAGAGGATATAAGTGCTGATGCATGCCTGGCATTTGGGGAGTAGGGACAGCAAAGTGCATTATTTCAGCCCTTAGGATGATGGAAAGAGAAAACAGATATTTGTCATAGAGCATGAGAGCAGAGGACAGCAGCAAATGACTGCAACATCAGTTACAAGGGGGTCGCCATAGCCTTGTGAAGGGTATAATGGTCCCTGCGCTCCTTTGTCCAATCCGTCTTTTTTCCCCTCCAAGTATCTCGATCGCAAGCTCCATACAACTTTGCTACAGCGGGAAATCATACAGCAGAGAAGGCAAGTCTGGGGAAAAGGTACTATTTGTATTAAGTGCAGCTGCTACACCGACAAGCACGTCGCCTCAATCGTGCTGCTTTACTCCATTAGACACCAATACACCAATCACTGGTGTTCAAAGAGATAGCGCTATATCAAGATAACAGGGGAGCACTCAATTAAAGCTTATCAAAGGTGTTCAAAGGATCCTTAAAACTGACACCTGCAATTTTGGATCACATTTGAATATAGAAGAAAAAACTCTGACTTCATAATCACAGCTTTGTGATGCAAAACACTGAGAGTGGGGGAAAGTATTGATTTAGTACATTTTAATCTTCTCCCGCCTGGATCTCTCAGTGCTCCATGGCTCGTCTCCAGTTGGTGCAGATTCCCCCTTATGAAAATCGGATTATTAACATATAAAGCTCCACAAGGACAGGCCTCTGTTCATATTCACAGCTTTTGAGACCTCTCTGACGCTCTATCTCCTAACCGTCCCGCGCTTTGATTTTGAAACCAGAGGCGATCACACTCTGAGCTTGTTGATTTGTTTTAAACAACTCCTCAAAACACATTTTTATTAGGGTGGGAGGACGATCAAACTACTGATAGTATCGATACCAAATCAATAACTAACATTCAAATTGAGATAACTTTATTCATCCCACAAAAGGGAAATTTGTTTACAGCTTACGTGCACTGCCTATTCACACACTGATCACAAGCATTGTTGCAGGTAAAGGCAGAGACAGTGAGGTCAAGAAAGATAAATAAAAATAAAAATGAATAAATATATTCCAAATAAATTAATGGAATATTTTTATTAGTTTCTGATAATAAAAAAAATATGTCTAACATGAACTTTTAAAAAAAGCCAAATTTTTACTTTCCATTTCCATCTCTTCCCCTTAATTATGAGCTATAGTTTCAATCTGTTTGTGTGTATGGAAGTGTATAGTTTGGAATGAATGTCTAACTATATGGCTGATTTTGTTTGTATGTCTTTACACGTACACATTTTGAACATGCATGTGTTGCTTTGATTCAGATTTTGCAGCACATTGTTTTTAATTATTATTTGTTATATGAAAATACTGGCGCTGTCAGCGTTAATCTCGTTAAAATGACGTAACTGCATTAACACGGCAAATCTCCGTTAGCGAGTTAGCGTGGATCGCTGCACGGCATCAACGCGTTAGCGCAGTTAGCTCAGTTAGCTCGTCAATGCGTTAGCGCAGTTAGCTCAGTTAGCTCGTCAATGCGTTAGCGCAGTTAGCTCAGTTAGCTCGTCAATGCGTCAGCGCCGATTTGCCGTGTTAATGCGGCTATGGCGTTAACGTCATTTTAACGAGATTAACGCTGACAGCACTAGAAAATATGTTGTACTATTTGCTGTTATGATGGAGTTGTCAATACACTTGTGATTTTCTTAAATCATGCACAAGCTCAATAAATTCCCACACAATTTGATTTGCCAGTCACAACGTCTCGTGATGAAAGAGGGTAACATTTAAAAGAGTGACCCAGCTGGCAGTGAATGCATACACAATACCTGGTTCCTGTTTTTTTAAGGCGCAATGACATGACAGATATTGCTTTGTATCGAGTATGACAGAATAGCTATATTGTGGTGATCTCGTTAATGTGGGTATCATACTGCAATACCTACATTACTGATAGCTGAGGAAAGCATTATCACATGTAGTAGCATCATAACGTCAGTCTCCCCCCGCCCAAAAAAGTAACCTGGGTAAACGGTTTCTTTTATCAACAGTTCTGCACTTGAGGTGCACTCAACTTTTACTCAACATCCATAAAAGGACTGAAACGTTTTATTCTACCTGCTTCACAGAAAACTGCAGTTTGAATTCATGGCGACTACAATGGATTCAGACCCAGTTTCACGGTAAAAGACAACATTAAAATGTCCACAGAAACTTTTAAAGCCACTCCATAATCCACTTCTCCTTGGTCCATTCATATCCTCAGAATGCTCCAAAACCTCTTTTCTCCCCTTAAAACGCTGCTAAATGCAGGGCTTCCATTTGTTGCATTGTGAGTTTGAGAGTCACAGAAACCCTGGGCTCTCAAGCTGCTTGTCTCCAGTCTTGGTCATTTTAGCTCAAGGTTGATGATCTCACTGTCTTTCAAAACACTAACAAAACAAAACACCTTCGTCAGATCAATGCACATTATCAAACTCTGTGCACGCTTTGGAGGTTATCGTTTGTATTCCTGTTCAGGTGTTTTGTGTTGCACTGACGAACATTTCTGCCATCCCATTTATATTACCTCTCTCTGTAATGCAACGCAATTTAACAGCGTCTTGCAAGTACATCTTGCAAAATGGAATTAACACCTCTATAAAACTGTTTAAAACATTATAACCTTGATAGAGTTTGGAATAATTTCAAGGTGGCTGCTTTAGCTTCCGGAGAACTACTATGTCAGACTGCATTACGTTTAGCCAGATGTATAAATGTATACATCTTTCCTTTTCCCAATCGGCTTGATGTATTAACACTAGCTGCAAATGCCAAAACCTTAGTTTTGTTGCTTTTAGTCCTGCCTGCTGTAATAACTAGTACATATTTCCGCATATTTCCAATACAAACGGCATAACGTGCGGATGCAAGGATGAAGACCCATCTGGCCTTCACCTGTTAACCTATATCCAGCTGTAGGACACAAGGATCGAAGTGATGAAGCTGCAAGAATCTGCCATTTCTCTTTGCATTGCTATCACTCTAACACTGCACCTCACCAGCAAGTAGTCCCCTCCCTGTGCTCTCCCTCAGGCAAGTCTCCTGCCTGTCCCTGTGCCAGCTCTGCCAAGCGACCCAAAAATGGATCTTAATTTTCTTTTAGAGCCACACATAGAAATCTCAGCAATGTAAGTAGAGAGCCCTACTGGACTGTATTAAAAGAGATTCTTGACCCCACTGCTCACAGTTGTACACATAAGCTTCTGAAAACTGCAGCAAGGTCGGTCTTCTTACACGCAGCACAGCGTTAGATGTTAGGAAAAGAACTCAACATCAGATGTAAATAATGAGCCCTTCTGGAACACTCTGGATAAGATAATATCAGTATGATGCACTAAATAAACGAAATACTTCTCTCTACAGTCGGCACACTGTAAAGAGAGAATCTATTATAAAGAGAAGAAGAAAAAGCACTACACATCTATCTACTTACTAGGCTGACAAGGACATCTACCCATTATGCCTTTGCTTTAGAAGATGGTTTGACATGAGTATGCTGTTGCAGAATTAGCTTGACAAGCTATTTTCTGAGAATAAATAAAGCACACACTTCAAAGAAAGAGCTCAGCTCTGCATCATCAGAAGATGTTTGTGTTTTGGTCTTTTATATAGCGCCAAATAACAAGACGAGTCACCTCAAGGTGCCTTTTATCACAAGGTCAAGACGCTACATTATTGGAAAGGAGCCCTATTAATCACACAACGCCCTATGAGCAAGCGCTTTGGCAACAGTGGGAAGGAAAAACTTCCTTTTACCAGAAAGAAACCTCCGGTAGATTTGTGGCGGAGCACGAGATTCACATCTGTCCACATAAACACAAATCTCTCAGGAATGTTTACAGCACCTTGTTTAATCTGTGCCACAATAAATCAAGTCATTTCTAAAACTGTAAACTAGAGAGCAAAGTAGGCACTGAGTGTATCCTTCTAACACAGATGGCTTAAATTGAAATGATCAGCCTAATCAGGGGTTTTGCTGATGGCATCAGTGGGATTGCAGTGCTAGTTTACATCAAGTTTTCTTTTAACAACTTCTTCTGAAAACTTTTTTACGTCCTTGTGATCTGCACGCTGGACAAAACATTTTTTGTTCACCTGTTTAACCTGCATCTGATTTTTGCACCAATTACTCCCTTTATTCACACAAACCTTAAGCTGTCAAACTGATTATAAGTCAGAACGCTATTACTGATATTAAAGCGGTCATTACATGTAATTAGTTAGAGGGAAGTAATACTTCTAAGCTCTCATCTACTCGGATCAACTTGTCAGTCATTTTCAGGCCCTGATTACTCATTCATTAGATATAAATTAAACTGATGAATTAAAAAACAGTAATCGCTGGCGCTTAAATGACTCATTAAGACACGTACAAAGGTGCACGCTATGCGGCATTGCTTATACTTAGCTCGCTGGCTGTCGAAGCAGCCCTGGCACTGAGTAAATCATTAGCATGGGAGTAAGGTTGCTCAGCATGGGTTAAAGTTCACTTTGACTCCCTTTTAACTCAGCTGTTACGCTAGTGCTGTGCCATCCTGCAAATTGTGGTATCAATCTGACATCAATACAGAATAAATGCAGGGTCAGTATGCTGATACCAATACCGATACTTTTTCTTTATAAAAGCAGCTTATGTAGCGGAGAGCAGTGTGCCATGATTTCAGTGGGCTACATACTGAACTTGGAGTATACAAACAAAGTATTGATCAATATAATACCAATAGCAGTGGTGGTATCGATACTATGATATTCGATCTGTCCACCTGTAGGATGAGGACGTTTAAGTTCCCTGACACCAAACACTAAACAGCAAGTATTTCATGTTATTTGGTTATTATGTAAAACAAAACCCCCCAAATAGGTATAAACTGTAATCCCTTATATCCTACTCAGCCCTCTTTATTGACATTTTAAATGTAGCCAGCCTCCAGAAGAGTTTATTATTATTTTTTCCCCACTAAGATAATCGCTTCTCTGGGCGCTCTGTTTTATCCGCTGCAGGCAAGACAGGAGGGGGAATAAAAAGGAGAGGAGTGTGTTTGGCTTCCCAGAGTCTGAGCCTGGGCTAGCCTCGGGAGTAGAGAGAGCAAGCTACAAAAAAAGAAAAAGAAAAAAACCCGCAGAAGAACACCAGAAAGACAGCATCACAAAACACGTGTCCTGTTAGAGGAAAAACAAACTCTCACCCTCTCAGAAAGAAGAAGTAGTAACCTACCTCAAAGTTGCTTGGCTTTCACCCATCAGCACATCTTGGGGCTTACAGATGGATTAAGAGCAGTTTTAACTGGCAGCCCTTATGACTGACGCAGAAAGCCTTTTGCAATCTCTCTCTCTCTCATTCCCCGCCTGTCTCTCATGATCGCTGTCCCCTTTTACCTGGAATCATAAAGTATGCAAATGACCTCCGCTGAGCCTGTCGTAGCGACTGTAGCTACAGCCGGTAAGCGCACAGGTGGTGCACATTGCACAGCGCGCTCCCTTAAAGCCGAGGCCCGCAGCAGAGCGCATATGTCTGCGTCTTGTAGTCCTGTCTCAGTCACCCGGAGAGGCGAGAGAGGGTGAACGGGAGCACTGGCCTTACATTTGGCTTCCCTTGTTGTGGCATTGTGCGCGTTTGTCTCGCGGGGTGCCTCGCAGCAAACTTTCAAATTTGGTCACCTGTTGACTGAGCTGAAATTATTCATGATCTCATTAGTCGGAAACATTCATCTTTATTTTAATAAGTCGAGCTGCGATGAGAGCGGTTTGAGACCAGATGGGATCACGGGGAGAGCATTTATTTACCGAGACAGAGCCAAAGTGAAAACGTTGATGATGATGTTGATAATCAGCCGAATGCGTCACATGGGATATGCAGCTATGCGCGTCGACCGTAGGGTTTTACAGCAACCATATAATTAGGTAACAAGGAGACGTAAGAGTTTATTATTGTGTAGATAAAGAGTAATGCCAAAGGTGCACTGGGAGGATATAAATACGGAGATGAGATGGGTGTTTACCGAGAAGGTAGTCAGGAAATAAATATAGAGGTCTCACAGACAAATATAGAGGGTGATATTTTATAACTGATCCGGAAACACCTCAGCAAAACATTTTTTTCTTCCTTGTAGCCCAAAGATATTATATTATATTATATTATATTATATTATATTATATTATATTATATATAGTTCATGTGAAGGCTGCTGTCCAGTAATGTTTTAATGTCAGACAATTGCCAGCTACTACACGATGCCCAGTCAGGTTTTTGAATAACATGGGGTGTAAGATAGATGATATTGGTATCAGATCGATACTAGTGCTAGATGGTCGATACTTTGACCTTGTCCTCTTAGTTCAGCGTGTATCCTACTGAACTGTGTTAAATTAATTGTAATGTTGGGAATGAAAAACTGTACTTTAAACATGCACGATGAAAAATGTCTGAGCCTTTTTGTAATGACTGTCATGTCTATTTTTTTATTGCCTTAAACACAGGCGGAAAACACACATTTGACCCAAGGTACTTCAGAGACAGGCACATTTAGCTAATTATTTTGGAAAGTAAAGCTCACAGTGATTTATTTGTCAAATGTGCTCAGAATCTGAAAAGCTCTCCCCTACATTACAGGTTAAAAGTATCGGCATCAGTATTGGCATTACTGCCCCTGTGTTTCCTTGGTATGGAGTATGACACGGCACTACTGCAAGAGAGTGAGAGCATTTACAGGAACAGGCCCCTAGCCGACAGCCTCTCAGTTTAGGATTCACTCACCGCTGAGGTGATAATTCAACAGCTTTGACCCTAAAGCCAAATCTGATTCCAAAAAAGTAAAAATAAAGAAGTAGGAACTGTGCTCCTTTCTGTGTTCGCAATGTTAGCCCATCTGACTGATTTGTGATTTTTGAAATGTCTGTCTGTGCATCTGCTGTTTGCATATTTTAATAACCTAGTTTATGGCTATGTGCAAAAGTTAAAATACCCACATTTCCTTAGGTTTTGCTAGGAACATGAGAAACAGATGGAGAAATCTAAAGGCACATGTGCAAACAGAGATGGAAGTACAGTATATAAAACAAAAGAAAGTTTGTACGACTCTAATAAGCTTGAAAGTCATCGCCTAGGAACTCTCTTAGTCAGCTTTGGATGTTGGCTGTTTTTTGTTGACTTCTCTGTCAAGACGATCCCACACTGCTTTAATAATGTTGAGGTCCGGGCTCTTAAAAGGTCAGTCCATGACTGATAGTTGTCATGGTTAATGGTGAACGAGGACGCCCAGAGCAGAGTCGTGAGCTGGCTAGGATCAAAATACAGATGAACATTAATCGTAGGCGTAACAGGCAACTAAATAACAAGTCCGTGGATAAGCAGAGGAAACGCTGGGGGAAATACCAGGAACTCGGGAACCACAGGGGACGACAGAACAACACAGCAAACACAGTAAAAGCGACAACAAGCAGAAACAAGGGTACATAACACACAGCTGCGGGGAACTCACAGGTGCAAACAATTGGAGAGACTGAGGAAAGTAAAACTAAAACGAACACATGAGATAAAGACTATCAAAATAAAACAGGAAGTAACATAACGGGAACACCTAAAGCTAGAGAAGGGAACATGAGGGAAGCAGAGAGCTGTAACTATAAAACCTACAGACTAATACAAAACAAACAGCACCTGTAACGAGAGATCGATACAAATGATGATGGTGCTCTACTGTGTGTTCACTGTTCTGGCAGTGTGTTTGGGATCATTGCCATGCTGAAAAATGCATGACTGGCAATCAGATACTTTCCAGATGGTGTTGCACACTGGGTCACAACCTGACAGCACAGTGCCATTCATAATTTTATTCATTATGATAATGTCAATCCCAGGCCCCTCCAGTAGCCTATCAGTATATACAGCAGGTCACCTGTTTAAGCAAGCAAATAAAAAATAATCACTTCAAAATATTTTTTTAGTTTATACTCTCAATTAAATATTCACATAGAAAAATCTAACTAATAAAACAAATTCATGCACTTAAAGATTTGACATATTTACAATTCTGATTGGCACACAGGGAGTGGAAGTAAGGCTTTTAATGGAAAATCAAACACTTCAAATTAAGTCCAGGTCACAATCGGAACTGCGATCAAAGGGTTAGGGGGGGGATGAAGATTATTGGAGTTTGAAATAGACTGTAATGGAATTAAATTTGGGAATGTCTGCCCGGAATGACTGCTTCCTGTTTCGATTGTTACCGGTGAATGGCTGCAGAGTTACAGCACTCTGAGATCGGATGATTCTCTTTGATACACCCTGCAGTTCAAAAACATAAAACATGTATACCTTCTGGCTGTAACTGCTAATTACTGCCGACATTGTTCTTAATTATGACCTTTTATTTATTTTTTTTTAAAAAGGAGTAAACTTTAACTTTAAAACACTAATGAATGATCAGAAAATGTGAAAGGATCTGATAAAATGTAATTTTCTGTGAAGCTGAAGGCAGTACTTCTGTCATTGTAAAAAAAATGCTCCAAACCATCAACTGTAAGCATTTAATGAACTTATAATGATAATTAAGGTGCAGGATCCCATTTGACTTTATTACACTATTCTAAGAAGCCATTCCTCAGGACCTATATATATATATATATATATATATATATATATATATATATATATATAT